>NW_025966067.1:41978-43714 GCF_021869965.1 Rhincodon typus | reverse complement strand
GCCACGTTGGGGGGTAGGGGGGAGCTTGGGTCGGGAAGAACTGGAAGTGGGTGGTCAAGGGTCTGGAATGAAGGAAGGGAGATCAGGGCTGGTGCTAGAAGATAAGGGGGCCGAGGGGGGAGTAGGGTCCCAGAGGGGGATATTGGCTTAGCGGGTGGTTCATTCAGGTGGAGGGGGTCGTGTAGTGATTGTAACGAGGTCAGCCAGGTGTACGTCATAGAATATGAGTTCCCTGATTGGGGCTGTTAACTTGGTCTAATCAGGGAGCCCTGGCTGACAGATATAATCAGGAGTGTCAGGGGTTCTGCTCACTCTGAGAGCCGGCCGTGAGGGAGCTGGATCAAGGACTCTCCACGTGTATATAAAGTGTGACTTGGAGATGGAATACCGGCCTCTGTGGGAGTTATTTCAGGTCAGTCTGGTCCCAGGTTAGAGGTGGTGTCAGATCCAGTGTTTTGACGGGGAGTGGGGTAAAGGGTGAGGGGTGGGTGGGGGAGGGTGTGTTGCCAGGTGCCCAGAGGAGAGGGATTCTCAGGTGAGGGACTGGATGAGTGAGAGATCAGGGGTGGCTGGACTATGGAGGGAAAGCAGGAACGGGGGCCGGAGTTGGATGATCACCCGCGATCATTGAATGGGAGAGCAGGCCCAAGGGGCCGAATGGCCTAGTCCTGCTCTTGTTATCGACGTTTCTAAGATCTCCTGAGTCGACAGGAGGACAGCAGCCAGTGAAAAGGATTATAAATTGACTTTTGGAAGCAAATTGCTTATCTGTAATTCAGAAGACAAAGAGCTCGAGGCACAGTGGATTGAAATGTGTGTTTGAATTGGAGATTGACAGCGCGCCATGGGGCGTTTAATCGTGTTGCCAAGCAGCAGAGAGATTAGTTATCCACACAGCACCCCACTGGTTTAGAGCTTTGAAAGACACAAAAGAGAATTCCATTTCCATGAACATTTCCTGCTGGCTGCTGATTCACCAAATAAATTGCAAACTGGCAAAATGTTGATCGGTTGACCCTAGATGGCACGGAGGCAGGTTGGGGCAGGCGGTAAGTCAAGGCACTGGAGAAAGGTTCCTGGGGATGGATTTGGTGGAGGCAGGGGGGTGCGTTGGGATTGTGGGGCGTGGTAGGGTCCAGACGCGGGACTGGATTCAAGGCAGGCTCAGCCAGTGAGGGACTTAGCAAAGAAGGAGGAAAGCACAGGGCTACAGGGAGACATCGAGGGGAGTGCCACTTGGGATGGTGGGGTGGGGAGGGGAGTGTTGGATTGCTCCGCAGAGGGGCCAGCATGGGTCGCAAATGGGCTGAACGGCCTCCTCCTGCGCACCTGGTGCTCCACGATGCTGCTCGGGTTTACGGCACAGAGAGCCGACCTCATCAGTGAGCAGTCAAACACACAGAAAGGCTCAGAGATAGTAGGAACGGCAGATGCTGGAGAAACTGAGATAACAAGGTGTTGAGACAACAAGGTGCAGGGCTGGATGAACACAGCAGGCCAAGCAGCATCATAGGAGCAGAGAGGCTGACGTTTCGGGCCTAGACCCTTCATCAGAAAAGGGGGAGGGGAAGGGGGTTTTGAAATAAATAGGGAGAGAGTGGGAGGCGGATAGAAGAGGGATAGAGGAGAGGATAGGTGGAGAGGAAACAAACAGGTCGAAGAGGCGGGGATGGGGCCAGGAAAGGTGAATGTAGGTAGGGAGTTAGGAAGGGGATAGGTCAGTCCAGGGAGGACGG
>NW_025966067.1:40490-41478 GCF_021869965.1 Rhincodon typus | reverse complement strand
CTAACCCTAACCCTAACCCTAGCTCTAACTCTAACCTGAACACTAACACTAACCTTGACCCTAAATCTAACCTTGACCCTAAATCTAACCTTGAACCTAACCCTAATCCTGACCTTGACCCTAACCCTAACCCTAACCCTGACCCTAACCCTAACCCTAACATTAACCCTAAACTTGAACCTAAGACTAACCCTAAACCTAACCTTAACCGTAACCCGAACCCAAACCGTAATCCTCAACCTGGCCCTAACGCTAACCCTAACCCTAAAACTACCACTAACCCTAACACTAACCCTAACCCTAACCCTAACCTTAACTGTAACCCTAACACTAATAATAATCCTATTCCTAACCTTAACACTACCCCTAATCTAAGCCTAACCCTAACCCTAACCCTAGCCCTAACCCTGAGACTAAACCTAACATTAACACTAACCCTATCCCTAACCCTAATTCTAACCCGAACCCTAACCCTGACCCAGACCCTAACATTTACACTAACACAAAGTCTAATTCTAACCCTAACCCTAACCAGAACTCCACCCCTAACCCTTACCCTAACTCTGAACCTTAGCCTAGCACTAACCCTAACTCTAGCCCTAAACCTAACCCTAACCCTGAACCTAACACTAACCCTGGCCCTAACACTAACACTAACACTAACCCTAACCCTAAACCTGACCCAAACCTAACCCTAACCCCAAACCTGACCCTGACCCTAATGCTAACCCTAACCCTAAAACTATGCCTAACCCTAACCCTGACCTTGACCCTAACCCTAACCCTAATTCTAACCCTAACCCTAGCCCTAACCCTGCCCCTAACCGTCGCCCTAACCCTGACCATAACTTTAACCCTAACTCTAACCTAAACCTGATCCAGGACTTAAATTTAACCCTATCCCTAACCCTAACCCTTAACCTAACGCTAACCCTAACCCGAAGTCTAACTCTAACCTTAACACTAATACTAACGCTACCCGTGACCC
>NW_025966067.1:37954-39990 GCF_021869965.1 Rhincodon typus | reverse complement strand
TGTGTGTGTGTGTTTGTGTGTGAGTGTCTGTGTGTGTGAGAGAGAGAGTGTGTGTGTGTATGTGTGTGTGTGTCTGTGAGTGTGTGTGTGTGTGAGTGTGTTTGTGTGTGAGTGTGTGTGTGAGTGTGTTTGTGTGTGAGTGTGTGTGTGTTTGAGTGTGAGTGAGTGTGTGTGTGTGTGTGTGAGTGTGTGTGTATATTGACTGCTAATTCTCATCACATTTGGTAATGAATAATCTCATTCTTTGGTAATTGAAAGAAGCCTGTTGAAATCGGCTCCTTTTTAAAGTATAAATTCATTTGGGATCCTTTATAAATTAACTGTGTTGTGGTCAACTGAGAGGCTTAATGAATGAAGTAGCCGAGTCAAACCATCCCTCCTCAGTCAAGAGTTTAATCACCTGGGGCACCCCATTTGGAGCCATAACAGATTAGGGAACGTTGCCCAGTGTCTGGGTGTAACCATTTTAATTCTACGGTTGCAAAGCAGTTTGCATAAAGCAAAATGCTGCAGATGATGGAAATCTGAAGTAAAAATGGAAACTCAACAGGTGTGGAGAGCATCTGTGGAGAGAACGAACAGACGTAACGTTTCAAGTCCAGTGACCCTTGTACAGAACAGTTCTGAGTCAGAAGTCACACAATACCGGGTTTTAGTTCAACAGGTTTATTTGAAATCACAAGCCTTTGAAGCGCTGCTCCTTCATCAGGTGAAGTCTGACTGTACCTGACTTTGTGATTTTGAGTAAACCTATTGGACTATAACCTGGTGTTATGTGTTTTCGGACTTTGTCCGCCCCAGTCCAACACCAGCACCTCCACATCAGAACAGTTCCAAAGGAAGGTCTAAAAACAACAAAGTGCTGGAGATCACAGTTGGTCAGGCAGCATCAACGGATGAGTCTTCATCAGATCCTTCTGAAGAAGGGTCACTGGACTCAAAACATTGATATATGTTTGTTAACTGTAGGTTGAGAAAGATGGAGTAATGGTGGGCATATGAACTGATCTATCCCGATCTCGTTGAACAGCAGAACGGTCTAAAGGGGCTGAATGGCTTCCTCCTGTTCCAATACTTTGAGAGGATGTGAATTATTGTGAGAATGTAGATTGGTGCAGTTTCAGTTGGATAGTTCAGCATCAGAGAGCAACCAAAATATGCAATCCCTGTTTGAACAAAATCTAGTTAAAAGAAAGTGCTGTTCTGAATATTTCCGCTGATGGGTAAAACATAATCAAGGCTGTTTGCAAGTGTCCCTTTCCTGGGCAATCTTCACTGAGAATAAAGCAGCAAACATTGTGTTATCATGGGCAATGTGATTCCTCCTCTCATCCTGTCTGCAGAGCCCAGCAGGTTTGTCAAACAGTTGTTTTCAGAAAGTGCTGATTGCTTGCCGTTATGCCTGGTCAAACATGTAATTTTCTTTTTATATTGTGCTCTTTTACTTCATGTTATCAACTTGCAAAGGGAAGGGTTCAGTTCGTTCAGAGTCAACGGCAGACTTGCAACGCTGACACTGGAAATGGAAATTCTTATCTTCGGCAAATCCGTTTGCTCCGTTTCCCCCACCATTTTTACACCCACCGTTCTAAATCTGATGTTTTGTGCATCTCCACTCCAACAGCAGTGGTAAAACATTAACTCGCACTCTGCACGTCTTCAAAAAAAACACCACTCTCTTGCTTCCCATCTCTCCTGACCTCAAAAGTCTTCTCTCACCTTCAATGGCTTTTCACAGGGTGACATGGTGGCTCAGTGGTTGGCACTGCTACCTCACAGTGCCAGGGTTCAACCCCAGCCTTGAGTGACTGCCTCCAATTCATTGGCTGGTGTGATGGTATTAATAGATACATTGCATTTATATATTGCCTCCACCAGGACCTAAGGAGGAATGAATTTGGGCACCAAAATTAGGTGAATCATAGAATCCCTATACTGTGGAAGCAGGCCATTTGGTCCATGCTCACACTCCAAAGGGCATCCCACCCGTACCCAATCCCTGTAACTCTGTATTTCCCATGGCCAATCTACCCTAA
>NW_025966067.1:36399-37454 GCF_021869965.1 Rhincodon typus | reverse complement strand
TGCATGGCCCTGCACTGCACCACCAGCCTCATGGCCACTGGGGGTCGCAATTGCGCTTTCGGCTGAGCCGCAGTTCTCAGTGACACCATAGTGAGGGAAAAGGACGGAGTCCAAATCAATTAAACACAAGGATCATTACAGCAGAGTATAGGCAGGATTCCTTGTCTTCACGAATGACCTTCTGTTGCTCAGAACACCGGTGCTTTATATAAACCGCACCTTTGTTAGATTACAGAGACAGGAATGGATCATGAGGGACTCGAAGTACCGTCTATATTTATGCCAAATTAAAGCATAAAACTGTGGAGGCTGGAGATCTGAAACACAAACAACTCTACAGGTCTCGCAGCATCTGTGGAGAGAGAAACAGCCAACGTTTTGAGTCCAGCGACGTTTCTTCAGAACTTCAAAAGACAAGTCAAATCCTGATGTCTCCTCTGATCCATTGTTAATGCTTCCACTCACAGGAATCAGCCTGGAATGCCTTCCTACATTAAAGGTGCGATATAAATGTATTTTTATTTTGTTTTATTGATGAGATATTGGAGAGGCCCACTTACCGTCTCTGCGGTGAATTTGAGAGAGCCCATGGATGAGATATCAAAGAAGACCACTGGAGTTTTCCAGTGGCCTTGCCCTAACACTAACCCATAGACACCATCAGTACGATCACATGACCTATTCATCATGACACTGATATTTGTGGGAGTTAGCTGTTGTGTAAATTGGCTGCGGTGTTCCCCACATTGTCACAGTGACTACACTGCAAAAGTATTTCATCAGCTGAGAAGCGCTTTAGGATGTCCTGAGCTTGTGAAAGGTGTTACATAAATGCAAATGATTTCTTTGATGCCTTGACTGAGAAGTGAGGCTGGGTGAATGGTTCAACGCAGGTCGGTAAATGAATCATACACAATGACAGAGTCTGGCTCATCTAAATCCTGACCCAAACCCAAACACTAGCTGTAACCCTAACCTGAACAGTAACACTTGACCCTCTCCCTAACCCTAACCCTAACCCTAACCCTAGCTCTAACTCTAACCTGAACACTAAC
>NW_025966067.1:34528-36389 GCF_021869965.1 Rhincodon typus | reverse complement strand
AAGTCTAACTCTAACCTTAACACTAATACTAACGCTACCCGTGACCCTGACCCAACTCTAAACTTGATCCAACTCTAACCCTAAACCTAACACTAAACATAACCCTAACCCTAACCTGACTCTAACCCTAACCTAACCCTAACTCTAACCAGAACTTTAACCCTAAACCAAACACTAACCCTAACCCTAATCCTAACTCTAACCCTAACCTTATTTCTAAACCAAACCCTAACACTGACCCTGATGCTAACTCTAAACCTGGCCCAAAACCTAACCCTAACTCTAACTCTAACCTTAAATCTAAACCTGACCCTAACCCAACCCTTAAGCCTAACCCTAACCCTAACCCTAACCCTAACTCTAACCCGATCCCTAACCCGGAACCTAACGCTAACACTAACCCTAACCCTGACTCTAAACCTAAACCTGACCCTGATCCTAAACCTAACTCTAGCCCTAACCCTAACCCTCACCCTGACCCTAATACTAACCCTAACCCTAAATCTACTCCTAACCCTAACCCTGACCCTAACCCTAACCCTAATGCTAAGCCTAACTCTACTCCTAACCCTAACACTAACCCCAACCCACTAACCCTAACCCTAACGGTAATTCAAACATTAACCCTAGCCTTGACCCTCACATAACTTTAACCCTAACTCTAACCCTAACCCAGACCTTAACTTTAACCCTAACCCTAACTCTAACCCTAAATCTAACACTATCACTAACACTAACCCTGACCCTGGCCCTAACTCTAAACTTGACCTTAACTCTAACCCTAACCCTAACCCAAAGCGGTCTCTTGCATGGCCCTGCACTGCACCACCAGCCTCATGGCCACTGGGGGTCGCAATTGCGCTTTCGGCTGAGCCGCAGTTCTCAGTGACACCATAGTGAGGGAAAAGGACGGAGTCCAAATCAATTAAACACAAGGATCATTACAGCAGAGTATAGGCAGGATTCCTTGTCTTCACGAATGACCTTCTGTTGCTCAGAACACCGGTGCTTTATATAAACCGCACCTTTGTTAGATTACAGAGACAGGAATGGATCATGAGGGACTCGAAGTACCGTCTATATTTATGCCAAATTAAAGCATAAAACTGTGGAGGCTGGAGATCTGAAACACAAACAACTCTACAGGTCTCGCAGCATCTGTGGAGAGAGAAACAGCCAACGTTTTGAGTCCAGCGACGTTTCTTCAGAACTTCAAAAGACAAGTCAAATCCTGATGTCTCCTCTGATCCATTGTTAATGCTTCCACTCACAGGAATCAGCCTGGAATGCCTTCCTACATTAAAGGTGCGATATAAATGTATTTTTATTTTGTTTTATTGATGAGATATTGGAGAGGCCCACTTACCGTCTCTGCGGTGAATTTGAGAGAGCCCATGGATGAGATATCAAAGAAGACCACTGGAGTTTTCCAGTGGCCTTGCCCTAACACTAACCCATAGACACCATCAGTACGATCACATGACCTATTCATCATGACACTGATATTTGTGGGAGTTAGCTGTTGTGTAAATTGGCTGCGGTGTTCCCCACATTGTCACAGTGACTACACTGCAAAAGTATTTCATCAGCTGAGAAGCGCTTTAGGATGTCCTGAGCTTGTGAAAGGTGTTACATAAATGCAAATGATTTCTTTGATGCCTTGACTGAGAAGTGAGGCTGGGTGAATGGTTCAACGCAGGTCGGTAAATGAATCATACACAATGACAGAGTCTGGCTCATCTAAATCCTGACCCAAACCCAAACACTAGCTGTAACCCTAACCTGAACAGTAACACTTGACCCTCTCCCTAACCCTAACCCTAACCCTAACCCTAGCTCTAACTCTAACCTGAACACTAAC
>NW_025966067.1:28767-34028 GCF_021869965.1 Rhincodon typus | reverse complement strand
GAAGTGGGGAACCCGGCGGTGGCGGATGTGACGTCGTCTGTGGGTTCTCCGATAGTGGCCTCATGGCCAATGGCGGCGGACCCATTGTGGGGAAGGTCCTGGGTACGGCTGGGGATTTGGGGGGGTGGAGGAAGCCCGTCTTGGGTGGTAGGCACCAGTAAGTTTACTGTACTTACGGTTTTTAGTGTCCAATAAAGCTGAGTAGAATTGGGAGTTCAGATTGTGGATCCTACGAAGAATAAAAAACAGGAGAGGTCCTTTGCAGGTCTGGGAGAGGGAGGCTCTGAGCTGGGGTAGGCTTGATTGTAGTGCCTGGAGATGCCGGCGCATTGCTGCAAGTGTGTGTTTCAGGAGTCGCAGGGAGAAACGCTTCTGAAGGATTCCGGTGACATTCCATTGCAACTGCTCCAGCTGACCATCCTCAACATTGCTGACTATTGGTGGAGGTCCTGGTGAGCTGTGCAGCTCCCTTGTTCAGTCTACACCATCACCAGCTCCGCCTGCTGCTGGAGGTCCCATTACACTCTTCCGTGTATAAACCTGCCATCACAGCAATGACAAATAACACACCGTGACTGTGTGTGATCGGCAGAATTGACTGCACCTCAACGGCCGGATACCCGGGAGCACTTTAATAAAATGTTCCCTTGCATCACTGAGATGGACAGATGGTAAGGGTTGAGCTGATATCCTGCATTTGCTCAAGAAGGCCATTTCAGCCTCTAATCTATACCGGAACTTTCCCAGGGATTTGGGCTCTCTGGTGGATCACCCATGTCAAGATCAGGGTCAGTCAGGGCTCCAGGAGGCTGGTGACCAGTGGCACTTGTTGTTTTAGTTTTCGCCTTCTGATAGATCCTCCCTGCGCATTTATAGGGGAGGCGATGGCCTAGTGGTATTATCACTGGACTGTTAATCCAGAGATCCAGGTAATGTTCTGGATTCAAATCCCACCACAAAAGATGGTAGAATTTGAATTCAATAAATATCTGGAATTAAATATCTAATGATGACCGTGAATCCATTGTTGATTGTCGGAAAAACCCATCTGGTTCACTAATGTCCGTTAGGGAAGGAAACTGCCATCCTTACCTGGTCTGGCCTACATGTGACTCCAGACCCACAGCAATGTAGTTGACTCTGAACTGCCCTCTGGGCAATTAGGGATGGGCAATAAATGCTGCCTAACCAGCGACGCCCTCATCCCGTTAATGAATAAAGGAAAAAAAAATTTCAATCCGACTCCACTTCACTTGAGCCATCACAAACTGACAATTCAGGATTGACAGTGCAGCTGAGAGAGCTGTTGCCTCCATATCATCCAGCAGACTCCTGGCCTCAAGCATCTCCCCTCCCTCAGGGGGCCATTTCCTCCCCCCACCCCCAGCTATTGGTACAACAACATGGGTGTGGCCTCCTGTGTCCAGTTGCTTGACCATGCTGTGGTGTTCAGGGTCCCCCACATCTTGAATCTTACTCCCGATCCTGGGTTTCTGATTTCGGAGGAATGCTGTTGGAGCTGATCAGAAGGTTGACTCCTGTCAGTCTTGCGATGTAGTACCAGGGCTCAGAGTTTTCTCTTATTCATTCAGGGGATGTGGCAGGGCCAGCATTTTGCCCTTGTGAAGGTGAGGGTGAGCTGCCTTCTTGAATCCCTGGAGTCGATATGGTGTAGGTAGACCCACGATACCCTTAGGGAGGGAATTTCAGGATTTTGACCCAGTGACAGTGAAGGGACGGCGATATATTTCTGAGTCAGGTTAGTGCGTAACTTGGGGGGCAGATTGCAGATGGTGGTGTTCTCCAAAATCAGGAAAGTTGCCCTTGTCCTTCCAGATGTTAGAGGTTGTGGATTTAGAGAGCACTGTCGAAGGAGCATTGCTAAGTTGCTGCAGTACATCTTACAGATGGTGCGTTTTGTTGCCACTATGTGTTGGTGGTGGAGGGGATGAATGTTGAAAGTGCTGGATGTGGTGCCAATCAAAGATGGCTGCTTTCAGCAAGATGGCGTTGAGCAGCTTGAGTATTGTTGGAGCTGTGCTCATTCGGGCAAGTGGGTTTAACCCAGCTCTGGTGGGTGGAATTGGGTGGTACTCCTCAGCTGGGTCTGCCTCCCAAACAAGCATATGAGTCTCTGATCATAGTTTCTCTGTTGCCGTAAGCCTGATAGTAAACAGGTATCATAAGAATAAGTTGAAAAGACATTTGAAGAGACATGAAGCATGTCCATTTTACTGAGGCATCCATGGAATAGTCTGTATTCATGAGTTCATCTCCGTTTGTGGAACTCATCACTAAAATAACTCCTCCTAAATAAGTAGTGTTAACTAGTCAGACACTTATAGCCTTCAGCAAGACTGAAATACCATTGTGTGGGATTGTTGTGCACCTTGGCATCAGCACTGAGCTGAGTATCCAATTCCAAGAAGGCACCACAGCAGTCTTAGTCTGTCATCCTATCAAGTCATACTTGCAAACATGGCATCTACCAGGGCTACGATCCCAGCTGAGAATAATATTGCACAAGTCCGATCACAGAATGAAGTCTAAATTGATTGATCATCTGTTTGTTCTTTTTACTTAGCTAGTCGTGGTTGACAGTCACCAAAAGATGTTCACACAAGACTGTCAATTTTCTATCACAATAGAACTTAAGTTTATTGCACAAAAGATGTTTTTTAAAAGATATCTAAATACAGAAAACAAATGGCAACATCTAAAACACATAGCAAAACAAAATTTCAACCTGTTTCTTGACACTATCTATTACAGAGACTCAAGTCCTGAGAGAGAATCTCTTCTCTCAACTCTTTAGGTTTCTGTTTAACTGACCCCTGACAGTTTCTTTGCTGAGGAACTGTGGAGACAGTTTGCTGAGTGCTTTCCCAATCTGCCAGATAAACTTTTCATCAGTCTGAAAGGCTAAACTTTCTCAGTTCTAACAACTCGCAGATTTCGAACCAAAATGTTTCGTGTTTGGGAGTTTCCCAAACTAAACCCTTCTGGGTTGTTCTCTGAACTGCCCTGAATACATGTAGGACAGAAAGTAAACTTGCTCCTCCACTCAAAACTGGTGTCCGCAAACCTGAATTTATAGATTAAAAAATGGCTTTAGATTTTTTTCAACTGAAAACAAATTTATTGGAGGTACAACAGGAACAATGTTTCATCTCCCCAGTGTAGAGGAGACCACATTGCAAGCAGCGAATGTAGTAGATAGATTGAGTGAAGTGCAGGTAAAGTGCTGCTTCATCTGGAAGGTGTGTTTGGGCCCTTGGATACTGAGGAGGGAGGGAGTAAACAGGCAGCTGTTACACCATCTGTGATTACATGGGAAGGTGCTGTAGGGGTATAGGGAGGTGTTGAGAATGGAGGAGGAATGGATCAGAGCGTCCCAGTCCCTGCGGAATGCTGACAAATGGAGGAGAGGGAAATATGTGTCCGGTAGAGGCATCCCGCTGGAAGTGAGGGAAATGGAGGCTTAGAATCCTTTGGATGAAGATAATGGGAATGGTAAGTGAAGATTAGGGGAACCCCTTTGTGTGATGGGAGGGAAGCGAAGGGGTGAGGGCAGAGTGTGACTAAGGGCCATATCAATCAAGGCAGCAGGGAATCCTTGGTTGAGGAAAAAGGTGGAAACTTCTGAGGTCCCCCTGCAGAAGGTGAGATTGGGACCTCACCCTGGACCTTCTGGGCCAGAGGTAAGAAGGCTGCCCACTAAGCCACAAGGTCTACGGAAAGGAGTTTGTCAGCAAGTAGAATTAAGAGCCCAATCACCTAATGGGACGGAGAGAAGAGAATTGAGGAGCTGAATGGCTTCCTCCTGTTCTTGTCTCAGAATGCTGAGTGTTAGCTTAATGATTTATTATTTATGGGGTGTGGGCGTTAGTGACATTTATTGCCAATCCCTCTCTAGGAGTGCTTGATATAAAGAACACACTGTAAATCACATTCAGATGGTGAGTAATGCATACTGAGTTCATGCCTTGTCTCCAAGTTAAGTGTCTGTCAGAGCTGAGCGGTTAGTGGAGTTTTAACCTACAATCAGGTTCTGCTCCACAGTTATCAAATTCTTAATAGATCAGCAAGATTCCAGATATAGAACCAGGGGTGAAATGACTGGATATTCCACTTTCATCAATATCAGAGCCTTGCCGTGTTTAATGAGCTGTATTGTTTTCAATCTGCCGTTGTATAAGAGTGTGTGTCAAACATGAGAGAAATTGACCAGGTTTTATGACTGAAATCAATATCCAATATATAGTTTTTATGCTTAAGAGTTGTAAAAACACTTTAAGCGATGTACAAACATGCTCAGTTATTGTGATAATGTGTTTGCAGAGGGATTGACAAAAGCCCAAAACAATTTTGTGTATGAGTTTTTCTTGTAACTGGTTCATGGGATGTAGGTTTTGCTGGCTGGGCCAGACTTTATTGCCCAGGTCACAGTTCGAGTCAACCACATTGGCTGTGAATCTGCAGTCACATAAAGACCAGACTGGATAAGGAGGGAGATTTCCTTCCTTAAAGGGTATTGGTGAATCCAGTGGGATTTTCATAGAGTCCCCACAGTGTGGAATCAGGCCATTCAGACCATCATGTTGCACTGACCCTCTGAAGACATCCCACCCACACCCACCCTATCCCTGTAACCCCCATTTACCATGCCTAATCTGTGTATCCCTGGACACTGTGGTCAATTTAGCGCGGTCAATCCAACTAAGCTGCACATCTTTGGACTGTGGGAGGAAACCAGAGCACCCAGAGGAAACCCACGCAGACATGGGGAGAATGTGCAAACTCCACACAGACAGTCACCTGAGGGAGGAATCGAACCTGGGTCTGTGGTGCTGTGAGGCAGCAGTGCTAACCATTGAGCCACTGACCCGCCCATTTTGCGACAGTTGGCACTGTATACATGGGCACTATTAGACAAGCTCCTTATTCGAGATTTTTATCAAATTAAAATGTCACTGTCTCCCACAATGGTCTTTGAAGCCTTCTTACAAGTATTAGCCTGAGTTTTGACAATTGTTGTCTCATTATATCACCAACATGACAACATCTCCATGAGCAAATGTAACAAGACAGCCAAAGGGAAGGAAACATGCAAGGGTCCGTGAGTACAGTAGGCTCGGCAGAGTGGTCACAATCTCCAAAGAGTTCAAGGTCTAAGTCAAATCCTCAGCATCAATAAAGGCCACTCAGGGAGTTCTGCACTGTCAGAGGGTCAGTGCTGAGGGAGTGCTGCACTGTCAGAG
>NW_025966067.1:24634-28667 GCF_021869965.1 Rhincodon typus | reverse complement strand
GAGTGCCGCACTGTCAGAGGGTCAGTGCTGAGGGAGTGCCGCACTGTCAGAGGGTCAGTGCTGTGGGAGCGCCGCACTGTCAGAGGGTCAGTGCTGAGGGAATGCCGCACTGTCAGAGGGTCAGTGCTGAGGGAATGCCGCACTGTCGGAGGGTCAGTGCTGAGGGAGCGCCGCACTGTCGGAGGGTCAGTGCTGAGGGAGCGCCGCACTGTCGGAGGGTCAGTGCTGAGGGAGCGCCGCACTGTCGGAGGGTCAGTGCTGAGGGAATGCCGCACTGTTAGAGGGTCAGTGCTGAGGGAGCGCCGCACTGTCGGAGGGTCAGTGCTGAGGGAATGCCGCACTGTCGGAGGGTCAGTGCTGAGGGAGCGCCGCACTGTCGGAGGGTCAGTGCTGTGGGAGCGCCGCAGTGTCGGAGGGTCAGTGCTTGGGGTGACTTTTTGATGACACATTAAAACTTGACATCCTCTCTGCCCTGTCCAATGGATGCAGAGAGGTGAAACAGTGAGTTTCTCCTGATGTGCTGAAGAATATTTATATCTCAACTTGCATCATAAAAACAGATTAAGTTCTGGTTTTGTCACTGATATCTGATGTGAGATGATTTCTTTTGTGCGTGTGGAACTGATGTCACTGGACACAGTGTACAGTAACTAACAATGAAGGAATTTTCATTTGTATCATTTGCTGTGTGGAAGCCATATGATTGTAATTGTTTTTGTTAAAAAAAAAGCAATTTCAATGAGAAAATTTAGTGGATATAGTTGGGGTTTATATTGGCGTCCTTGCATTGTCTTTGGACAAGTCATGCAAATGTGGGAATATAGCTTCAAATCTACTATATGGCTGCTGGTGGAATTCAAATTCAATGAGCTCTTAATGAGGGTGACTGTGAAGTTATTGTCAATCATTGTCAAAACTCATCCAGTTGTCTCGTGGCATTTAGGGAAAGATATCACCAGGCTCACAGCAATGTGGTTGACTCAGAACTACCCTCTGAAATGTCCCAGCAAGTCACCCAATTCAGGAGCAATTAGGGATAGGCAACAAATACTGGCCTTGCAAGTGGCACTCTCATCCAAAGAAAGGGTAATTTATCAAAAACTTTCCCTTGATCGACCCTGTGCTCCATCCCCCTATTTGATTCTCATTTCCAATCAATCCTCTTATCAATAACATCATCCCCATCCCACTAGGATCGATTCCCCCCTCCCACAATTGGCTCCTCTGGTGGGAATCCACCCCCCCGACTAGGATCGATTTCCCCCTCCCATGATTGGCTCCTCTGGTGGGAACCACCAGATCTTGTTGCTCTCACTGACCAGCTCTTACCAAGGTCAAAATGGTTCCATCAACCAGGTTTGTCTCCAAGCATAGAAACAACCTGCACTCCCTATGGTTCCAGCAACAAAATAAATCTGTTCCCATTTCAACAGCCCCAGAGAAAGACAAGATGGATGGATCAAAGGATTTGGGTACATGGCAGATACATTAGAATAGAATGATTAACTCCCATGATGAATAAACACTGACGCACATTTGTTGGACCGAATATTCTGTTTCCATGTTGCAACGGCTGACATTTTGACACTTTAATTGTGCTTCTGGATTCTGTGAGACAGGAAGAGCAGAGAGTAACTCAGCAAAACCTCAGAAGAAACAGCTGTGAAGACATGCAAACAACGAAGGTCAAAAAATTAACGGAAAAGAGGGAGATATCTCCTGAATTCACACTCAGGAAATGGGTCATTTTAGGAAGGCTAGCCCCTATTGCCTGCCCCTAGTTGCCTTGGAGAAGGTAGTGGTGAGATGAGCCTGAGAATTAGGGTCAAACCGTTCAGGAGAGATGTTAGGAAGCACTTCTACACACAAAGGAGGTTTGGAACTCTCCTCCACAAATGGCAGTGGATGCTGGTTCAGTTGTTACATTTAAATCTAAGATAGATAGGTTTATTTCATTAAGCAAAGGCACGAAGGGATAGGGGGCAAGGCAAGTATATGGAGTCAGGCCACAGATCAGACATGGTCTCATTGAATGGCGGAACAGGCTTGAAGGGCTGAATGGCCTACTCCCGTTCCTGTGTTTTCAATGTTTCTTGAACCACTGCAGTTCCTGGTTGGATAAGTGTATCCATAGGTCTGTGAGGGAGTACCAGGGGCTTGACCCAGTGACAATGAAGAAATGGCAATATATTTGCAAGTCAGAATGTTTAGTGACTTGGAAATGTTTATGATCCTCATAGATTCATCGAGTCATACAGCACGGAAACAGACCCTTCGATCCAACTCGTTAATGCCAACCAGGTTTCCCAAACTAAAGTAGTCCTGTTTGCCTGCATTTGGCCCATATCCCTCAAAACCTTTCCTTTTCATATACCTGTCCAAATGTCTTTTAAATGTTCTAACAGTACCTGTATCTACCACTTCCTCTGGCAGTTCATTCCATATACACACCATCCTCTGTGTAACAAAGTTGCCCCTCAGGTCCTTTTTAAATGTTTCCTCTCTCACTCTAAACCTACGCCCTGCAGTTTTGAACTCCCCTATCCTAGGGAAAAGACCTTTGCTATTCACGTTATCTACGGCCCTCATGATTTGATAAAA
Source organism: Rhincodon typus (assembly GCF_021869965.1). Lineage (NCBI taxonomy): Eukaryota > Metazoa > Chordata > Chondrichthyes > Orectolobiformes > Rhincodontidae > Rhincodon > Rhincodon typus. The sequence continues at coordinate 26,066 of NW_025966067.1, read as the reverse complement.
CTTCCATAAGGTCACCACTCAACCTCCTACGCTCCGGTGAAAGAAGCCCCAGACTATCCAGCCTCTCCTTATAATTCAAACCCTCCAGTCCCGGAAACATCCTTGTAAACCTTTTCTGGACCCTCCCCAATTTAATAATGTCTTTCGTATAGCAGGGCGATGAGAACTGTACACAGTACTCCACAAGAAGGCTCACCAACTCCCTGTACAACAGCAACATGACGTCCCACCTCCTACACTCAATGGCCTGCTTGTTTACCTTGCCTTTTGGCTTGAGGAGAGAAGTAGAAGGGAAGTGGGTCACAGGTTTGGAAGCTGATGCTGAGGAAGCATTGGCAGGATAGCCAGTGGCCAAGGCAGGAAAATGGTTGGCGAAATTCAGCACAACATGAAAGATGGCGAATGGGTGGGATAAGAAATCACTGCATCTGCCAGGGCAATGTAAGAATTAAAGCAGTTCAAAGGTTGTAGGGTGGTGTCAAAATCATTAAAAACAGTGTATTATCTTAATATGTGCATGTTAAGGGAAAGGAAACATTATGTAATTTCTGGAGACACAAATGGCAGCTTGAGGCAATGGTGCGGAGAAGTCTGTTTTGTTTACATTTGATTTTAATGTCATTTTAGAGCAATGAGTTGAAGAGTTGGGGGTGCACATACGGATGAACTGTTCAGTTTCTTTAAAAAAAGGTAAGAGAGAGAAATAACTACAGTTGCTTGTGGTGACAGATATTCAGCGAGATCTGCAAGCAGAATCCAGTCAGCCAGATTATTAGTGTGTGCGTATATCAGTGTGTGGATAAATCAGTGTAGGGGTATATCAGTGTTTGGGTATATCCGTGTGTGGGTATATCAGTGTGTGGATACATCGCTGTGTGGATATATCGCCGTGAGGGTATATCGGTATGTGGGGATATCGGTGTGTGGGGATATCGGTGTGTGGGGATATCGGTGTGTGGGTATATCAGTGTGTGGGGATATCGGTGTGGGGATATATCAGTGTCTGGGTATATTGGTGTGTGGATATAACGGTGTGTGTGAGTATATAAGTGTGTGGGTATTTCAGTGTGTGTGTATATTGATGTGAGGGTATATCAGTGTTTGGGTATATCAGTGTGTGGGAATATCAGTGTGTGAGTATATCAGTGTGGGGATATATCGGTGTGTGGATATTATTGGTGTGTGGATATATAGGTGTGTGGGTATATCAGTGTGTGGGTGTATCGGTATGTAGGTATATCGGTGTGTGGATATGTCGGTGTGTGGATATATCGGTGTGCGGGTATATCAGAGTGTGGGTATATCAGTGTGTGTGTATATCAGTGTGGGGGTATATTAGTGTATGGGGATATCAGTGTGTGTGTATATCCATGTGTGGGTATATCAGTGCGTGAGTATATCACTGTGTGGGTATATCGGTGTGTGGATATAT
>NW_025966067.1:15480-24134 GCF_021869965.1 Rhincodon typus | reverse complement strand
GTGGTCACAGCTGGAGCACTGTGTGCAGTTCTGGTCAGTGCACTATAGGAAGGATGTGATTGCACTGGAGGGGGTGCAGAGGAGATTCACCAGAATGCTGCCTGGGATGGAGCAGGTTAATTTAACTGGTGTGCTGCATCCATCAGTTTCCCTCTATTCACCTTAAATGTTACTTCACCGACAGTAGTCAGCCACATCGCCATGGGTCTGGAGTCACATGTAGGCCAGACCTGGTAAGGAGGGCAGATTTCTCTCCATAGTGAACTAGGTCGGTTTTTACAACCACTGGCAATAGACTCATGGTTACTATCTCCGAGATTAGCTTCGTATTCTGGATTTATTAATTGAATTTAATTCTACCGTCTGCTGTGGTGGGATTTGAACCCAGTGTGTTACCTGAGCCTCTAACTCACTAGAGCAGTGACATTACCAATCCTCCATTGCCTTCCTCGGGGATACCCATTAAATTTACCCATGATTTCTGCAATTTCCCCAACATCCGCCCACTAGCCTCAGTGCCATGGATTCACACAACATTCCTGCCTTGATGGCTAAGCAGAGTGTGTCAGAAAATGCTAGCGGCACCTTGGGACTGAGAATCTCAGCTAGATCAGGGTAAACTGTCAGAGCAGACTCAATGGTGGCATTATTGCCCAAACAGGGTGACTGATCTCTGTTAACGAGCGAATGACAGAGGCAGGCAGGAACTGAAGGAAAGCCCCATTGAGACAGAGATTTGGGAAGCAGAGAGTCACATTGCTGCTCGTTTCTGAGAGTAATATCAGTACACTCCAGAACCAACAGAAGGAGAGATCTTTAAACAGGTACAGTCATAGAGTCAGAGATAGTAAGAGCTGCCGATGCTGGAGTCAGAGATGACACAGTGTGGAGCTGGAGGAGCACAGCAGGCCAGGTTGGGTCCCGAAACTAGAGCCTTCCTGCTCTTCTGATGCTGCTTGGCCTGCTGTGTTCATCCAGCTCTATACCTTGTTATCTCCTTCTAAACATTTCCTATTTATGTGCCCATCCAGATGCCTTTTAAATGTTGTAATTGTACCAGCCTCCACCACTTCCTCTGGCAGCTCATTCCATACACGCACCACCCTCTGTGTGAAAAAGTTTCCCCTTAGGCCCTTTTTAAATCTTTCCCCTCTCACCTTAAACCTATGCCCCTTTAGTTTTGGACTGTCCTACGCTGGTGAAAAGACCTTGTCTAGTTACCCTATCCATGCTCGTGTTGATTTTATAAACCTCTATAAGGTCACCCCTCAGCCTCCGATGCTCCAGGGAAAATAGCCCCAGTCTATTCAGCCTCTCCCTATAGCTCAAACCCTCCAACCCTGGCAACATCCTTGTAAATCTTTTCTAAACCCTTTCATGTTTCACAGCATCCTTCCTATAGCAGGGCGACCAAAATTGAACGCTGTATTCCAAACTGTGAGATTTTTTTCCCCAAATCAGTTATGTTTGACATTGCAATTGTTTAAGATCCAATTCACTGCAGATCTGAACCTATCCACAAAACAGACTTTCAAAGACTGATAGGAATAAATCAGAACATTTTATCAGATCAGATAATGTTTAATTTACTCAGAAACCAACGAGTTTCCATAAATGAAACAATTGAGCTGCTCTGGTTCTTTCAGTGAGCTTCTCCATAGCTGCAGCACTGAACATAATCTGAACACCTCTTTCTCACGAGAAACTCAATTTCAGTTCCATTAATAAAACTGTAACAGGTGCCCATTTTTAAATCCATCCAGGAATGTTCTTAAATGGGAACAGAGAGACAGCATGCACAGTCTGACTCCTGGAAGATTTGACATTTCTGAGTTTTGAATTAGGAACATGAACCCTGAGCCCCCTGGAGCTGAAACTCTGCCCCTCCCCAGCCCAGGCCCGTCATTAACTGGACAAAATTGTGGTTTTGGAAGAAGGAGAGAGCTGTGACAATGCTGTCGGGTAAGTGAGCTCCCTTTTTGTCAGCAAGCAGCAATCAGCAGTCACAGGCCCCTGCTGTGTCTCTAATCACATCATCCACTTCCCACCTCGTAACAAGAAAGCAGAAAACACATCACAGTGGTGAAGTGCCAATTACTGACGGAAAATGAGTCTTTTCAGCTCCAGCTCACTGTATCCTCGCTCTTGAGGATATCTTCATTAATGTCACATCCCATTTGGCCAAAACCAAACTCACCACTGGAATGGTGCCACTGACCATTTGAGATGATCGAGTACAGGGAGGCCATTCAGTCCAATCCAGCTGGTGCTACCTCTTGAAGCACCTATCCAGCGCAATGGGCTGAATTGTTTCCTTCTGCACTGTAACAGTTCTGTGATTCACTGCTCCCACTCCTACCCCAGAGCCTCGCAAAAATTGTCAAATACTTTTTCCGTCTCCTTTCGAAACTAACAACTTACACCAGCCCCCAGTGAGGTTTGGAGCAGTGCAGCCCAGAGCACAACAATTTACTGGGTTGGAGAAGAGCGATATCCCACCCACCCCCAGGCACCAACAGGCTGCATCCTGCCACCAACTGAACTACCACGTCTCCCCCAGAGACAGGGAGCAACCCCTCACCACTGAGCCCACATCCCACAGCTACAGGAGACAGACTATCCACACACAGCAACTCATAGAACATAGAACATAGAACATAGAACATAGAACATTACAGCGCACTTCAGGCCCTTCGGCCCTCGATGTTGCGCCGACCTGTGAAACCAATCTGAAGCCCATCTAACCTAAACTATTCCATTATCATCCATATGTTAATCCAATGACCATTTAAATGCCCTTAAAGTTGGCGAGTCTACTATTTTTGCAGGCAGGGCATTCCACACCCTTACTACTCATAGCAGACATCAACAATTCCAGCACCTTCGCAAGTCGGGGGCTCAAGGCAGCTTTCTACTTCACAGTTTGGGAAGAGCAAGGTTCCCCAGTGTTACCGTTATCAGCAAAGGGGAAACACACATCTCCCAGGAGAACTACAACAACAACTTGGAATGGCATAGCACCCTTCACATCATCACACTGCCCAAGCTAGTTCACAGGAATACAAGCAGACAACATTCAAGTGACACGAGGAGATACGGAAACAGGACAAAAAAACTCAGGCCAAGAGGCAGGAATGTGGAGTGCAGCACTGTCACAGGGTCAGTGCTGAGGGAGAGCCGCACTGTCACAGGGTCAGTACTGAGGGAGCACCGCACTGTCACAGCGTCAGTGCTGAGGGAGTGCCGCACTGTCGGAGGGTCAGTGCTGAGGGAGTGCCGCACTGTCGGAGGGTCAGTACTGAGGGAGTGCCGCACTGTCGGAGGGTCAGTGATGAGGGAGTGCCGCACTGTCGGAGGGTCAGTGGTGAGGGAGTGCCGCACTGTCAGAGGGTCAGTGCTGAGGGAATGCCGCACTGTCGGAGGGTCAGTGCTGAGGGAGCGCTGTACTGCCTGAGGTTTCTAAGAGATCCCCTTCATTTTTCTAAACTCCAATGAATATAATTCTAACTGGTCCAATCGCACCTCATATGTTAGTCCAGCCATCCAAGGAATTAATCTGGTAAACCTTTGCTTCACTCCCTCCATCACCTGGCTTAAGGAGACCATAACTGTACACAATACCCCAAGGCCCAGTATAATTGCGACAAGACCTCCCTGCTCCCTGTACTCAAATCCTCAAACCATGAAGGCCAGTGCAAGAGAAGATTTATTAGAATGTTGCCATTCTGTAGCTGTGAGTAGAGATTGGGTCTGGTTTTCTTGGAATAGAGAAGGCTGAGGGGTGACATGATTGATGTAGAGGGGTAGAGATTCTTAATTCCAGATTTTTATTGAATTCATTGAATTTATTGAGTTAGTAACACGTGGGTTTTTCTGAATGTCTGAAATGATTAATTATCCTGTAAACATTTCTGTAGCCATGGTGATATCTTTTGGAAACAGTTTTGTAGTCTCGCTTTCAAATGAATGGACTTTTGTTTATTTCCCAATGCAGGATAAGTATAGGGTCCCAAAGGTTTGTTAGAGAGCCCAGGAATTTGGATTGCTTTCTAAGCTGACTTGATCAGTCATATTTTGATTTGGACATTGCAGTGTAGGAACAGGAGTAGACCATTCAGCCCATCCTGCTGGATCAAACACTTCAATGTCTTTTCCTCACCCAAAGCCCATAACCCCGTACACCACCGCGAATCAGGAATCTATCACATCCCAGAAGAAATAGGAACAGAAGTAGGCCATTCAGCCCCTCAAGCCTGCTCTGCCAATCAATAGGATCGCGGCTGATCCGACATTCCCCACATCCACTTTCCTGCCCTTTCCCTCTAATCCTTGATTCCCTGATTGGTCATGAATCTATCGATCTCAGCCTTAAATATACACAAAGGACTCTGCCCCCACAGCTCTCTGTGACAAGGAGTTCCAAAGATTCACAACCCTTTGAGAGAAGAAATTCCTCCACATCTCAGTTTTAAATTAGTGCCCCTTTATTCTGAAACTATGCTCTCTGGTCCTAGACTCTCCCATGAGGGGAAACAACCTCCCAGCATTGACTCTGTCAAGCCCCTTAAGGATCCGACATGTTTCAATGAGATCGCCTCCCATTCTTCTAAACCCCAGTGAGTAAAGTCCCGACCTGTTTAACCTTTGCTCATAAGGCAATCCCTCCATCTCAGGGATCATCCTAGTGAACCTTCTCTGAACTGTCTCCAATGAAATTATATCTTTCCTTCATTTTATTGATTCATGGGATGAGGGCCTCTCTAGCTAAGCCAGCATTTATTGGCCATGTCCAATTGCCCAGAGGGCAGTTAAGAGTCAACCACATTGCTGTGGGTCTGGAGTCATATGTAGGCCAGACCAGGTAAGGATGGCAGTTTCCTTCCCTAAAGGATAATAGTGAACCAGATGGGTTTCTGACAGTGGATTCACGGTCACCATTAGACTCTTAATTCCAAATTTTTTATTCACTTCAAATTCCACCATCTGCTATGTCGGGATTCGAACCCCAGTCCCTGGAGAATTACCCAGGTCTCTGAATTAGCAGTCCAGTGATAAAACCACTAGGCCATTGCCTCCTTAAATAAAGGGACCAAAGCTATTTTGTGTTGTCTGTAAATTTGTCTGCAGTACTTTTGCTTCCAATGTCCAAGTCATTAATGCATATTGTAAACAGTTACAGTCCCAGCACTGAGCACTGAGCATTGGATACAGGTCATCCATCTGAAAAAGAACCCCTGTCCCCACTCACTGTTTCCTGGCTGTGAGCTGATTCTCTCTCCACACCAACATAGTCCCTCCAACACCGTGGGCTCTTATGACTTACCCTTTTGTGAGGGATCTTGTCAAACACCTAGTCCAAATAGAACACAGCTACTAGTCCCCCACTATCCACCCTGGTTGAAACTTCTTCAAAATACTCTCATAAATGAGTCGGGCACGATTTCCCTTTCATAAAGTCATGTTGTCTTGGCCTGGTTAGATTATGATTTTCCAAATGTGCTGCTATTATTTCCTTAAGAACTGATTCCAATACAGAGTGGATTGTGAGAAACTTTTCCCCATGGCAGATGGGCCTGAGACTAGAGGGTATAAGTTTAAGGTGAGGGGTAAGTGGTTTAGGAGAGGTGCAGGTGCAGAGTTCCTTAAACGTGGAGTCGCAGGTAGACGGGACGGTGGAGAAGGCATTTGGCTCATGTGCCTTCATTGGTCAGAACATTGAGTACATGAATTGGACATTATGTTACTGCTGTACAAGGCATTGGTAAGGCCACGTTTGGAATACTGTGTACAATTCTGGTCACTTTGCTGTAGGAAGGATGTTACTAGACTGGATAAGGTGCAACATGGATGTTACCAAGGCTGGAAGATTTGAGTTATAAGGAGAGGCCGGAAAGACTGGGACTTCTGTCCCTGGAACGTAGGAGCATGAGCGGGTGACCTTATAGAGGTTTATAAAATCATGAGGGGCATAGATAAGGTGAATAGCCAAAGTCTTTTCCCCAGGTTAAGGGAGTTCAAAACCAGAGAGATATAAGTTTAAGGTGAGAGGGGAAAGATTTAAAAGCGGAGGCTTTTGCAGAACACCTACGCTCGGTTCGCACTAAACAACTGCACCTCCCAGTCGCGAACAATTTCAACTCCCCCTCCCATTCCTCAGATGACATGTCCATCCTGGGCCTCCTGCAGTGCCACAACGATGTCACCCGAAGGTTGCAGGAACAGCACCTCATATTCCGCTTGGGAACCCTGCAGCCCAATGGTATCAATGTGGATTTCACAAGCTTCAAAATCTCCCCTCCCCCTACCGCATCCCAAAACCAGCCCAGCTCGTCCCTGCCTCCCTAACCTGTTCTTCCTCCCACCTATCCCCTCCTCCCACCTCAAGCCATACCCCCATCTCCTACCGACCAACCTCATCCCGACCCCCTGACCTGTCTGTCCTCCCTGGACTGACCTATCCCCTTCCTAACTCCCCACCTACACTCACCTTTACTGGCTCCATCCCCGCCTCTTTGACCTGTCTGTTTCCTCTCCACCTATCCTCTCCTCTATCCATCTTCTATCCGCCTCCCCCTCTCTCCCTATTTATTTCAGAACCCCCTTCCCCTCCCCCATTTTTGAAGAGGGGTCCAGGCCCGAAACGTCAGCCTCTCTGCTCTTCTGATGCTGCTTGGCCTCTGGTTTGTTCCTTGTTTCATAAAATCATAGAATCCCTACAGTGTGGAAACAGACCCCTCAGTCCAACAAGTTCACACTGACCCAGACCCATCCCTCTATAAGCCACTTAAACATCCTCAGACACCACAGTCAATTTAGCACGGCCAATCCACCTTACCCTGTACATCTTTGGATTGTGGGAGGAAACCGGAGCACTCGGAGGAAACCCATGCAGACAGGCACCGGAGGCTGGAATCGAACCCAGGTTCCTGGTGCTGTGAGGCAGCAGTTCTAACCACTGAGCTACCGTAACATTAATCAGAGTCAGTTTCAGTCAGGTTGTGGAGGATTTTCTGCAGCAGGTTCTGGTGAACTCTGGGAGTGGGGGCACCGTGTGACAGTGTCTTACCTCAGACCGAGCAGCAACTACACGTCATCCGCTAACACCCTGACCCTGACCCTGACCCTGACCCTAACCCTAACCCTGACCCTAACCCTGACCCTGACCCAGACCCTGACCCGGTCTGACAATGCCTCTGTGAGCTCACCCTCCCCTCTCACTGTTAATGACTCAGTACCAGGCTTCCTGAGAACTCTGTACACACTTACTGCTTGTATGGTTCCAGCCTTAAAACACTTTAAGTCCCAGGTACCTCGTACATTAGATTACACCAAACACAGAGATACAGGCCTTTGGTCCAACCAGTCCATGATCGACCCTCCACCCATCGTTTCTCATCCATATCCAGCAGACTACCTTTCTTATAATGTACATATGAATGTTCCAGGTGCTTCTATCTATTGTTTAAGATGCATCATAAGATACAGGAACAAAAACATAAGTTGCTGGAAAAGCTCAGCAGGTCTGGCAGCACCCATGGAGAGAAATCAGAGTTAACGTTCTGGGTCCGGTGAGTCATCTTCACGGATGCTGCCAGACCTGCTGAGCTTTACCAGCAATTTCTGTTTTTGTTTCAGGTTTACAGCATCCCCAGTTCTTTTATAAGATACGTGTTCTTTTTTTATTAAAACAAATGAACTCTCTAAAGCTCATGAGTTCAAAATCTCACCATAGTAGGTTGTGAATTTGTTAAGATTTGGTTGTGTGCAGATTGGAATGAGGAATGTAGGACCATGAGAGGTGCCAGGTTAGTTGTGGAAAGCCAATGGTTATATTATGTTCTTCAGGCTGTAATAACTTTGTTCTGAGGTTGATCCACATGTGACTGTACTGTTCCCAGTACTGAACCATGTTGTGTCAGAACGTGTTCCAAAAAAGGAAACATACAAGATCTTTATGGCTAAACACAGATTAACCCTTTACTCCCTTCTCCCTCATTGGCTTGCCCTGAAATACATCAATATTATTCACTGCAGCCACTCACCAGTGTACAGCACACCTTCTCCCCACTCTCAGGACGAAGATGTTTCTCCAGAATTCCCCATTGGATTTCTTGCTGTAATCAGCATGGAAGAAGGCCATTCGACCATTGTCTCTGTGCTGGTCCTCCTGAAGAGGAATTTACATAGAACATAGAACATAGAACATAGAACATAGAACATAGAACATTACAGCGCAGTACAGGCCCTTCAGCCCTCGATGTTGCGCCGACCTGTGAAACCAATCTGAAGCCCATCTAACCTAAACTATTCCATTATCATCCATATGTTTATCCAATGACCATTTAAATGCCCTTAAAGTGGGCGAGTCTACTATTTTTGCAGGCAGGGCATTCCACGCCCTTACTACTCTCTGAGTAAAGAACCTACCTCTGACATCTGTCCTATATCTATCACCCCTCAATTTAAAGCTATGTCCCCTCGTGCTAGCCATCACCATCCGAGGAAAAAGGCTCCCACTGTCCACCCTATCTAATCCTCTGATCATCTTGTATGTCTCTATTAAGTCACCTCTTAACCTTCTTCTCTCTAACGAAAACAGCCTCAAGTCCCTCAGCCTTTCCTCATAAGACCTTCCCTCCATACCAGGCAACATC
>NW_025966067.1:13228-14980 GCF_021869965.1 Rhincodon typus | reverse complement strand
TGTCTCTCTCTGTGGGCTGTGTCTCTCTCTGTGGGCTGTGTCTCTCTGTGGGCTGTGTCTCTCTCTGTGGGCTGTGTCTCTCTCTGTGGGCTGTGTCTCTCTGCGGGCTGTGGTCCTTGGTTAATACTGATGCCGGAGTGAAGCAGCAGATTGGAAGAGTGGAAGTTTTTGTTCAAACAGCAGGAGGCTGGTCTCAGGTGGTTCTGCACTGTGCTCTCACTCAGGAACACAGCAACCTGACATTTGCTAGAAATAACATTGCTTCTGGTGAAGAAACAGAGAGTTATTTTACCCTGGGGCAGATATTCATAATTTTCCTAGTGCAGCATACACCAGGTATCTCTTGTACAATGACATGCATTTGTGAAAATCCCGTCATGCTTCAGAGGAGCCATTATCAAACAAACATTGATCTCCAACCATGTGAGGAGATGTTACTAACCGAAAGGTTTGATTGAGGTATAGGTTTTATGGAATTACTGAAAGGGACAAAGCAACACAGGGAGGTGGAGCTGGTTAGGGAAGGGATTCTGAAGCTCATGACCCAGGCTGCTGAAAGCCTGGCCTCCAAGAGTGCAGCGAGAGGCCAGATTTAAAGTACCACAGAGATCTGGCTGGGTTGTGGGGCTGGAAGAGGTGGCAGAGGTAGAGAGAGCAGAGGCAGTGCAGGGGTTAGAAACCCAGGGAAAGGTTATTAGACTGGAAGCCTGTGTAGATCAGTGAGCATGGCTGCGGGTAGCCTGGAGGCTCACAGGATTGGAATTCAAACATTAGCGGCTTTGCCCATACATCCGAGTTTATGGAGTATACAAATGCTGGCGGGTAAGGTCTCTTGTGGCGCAGTGATAGAAATTCTATTTCTAAGCTAGGAGACCTGGATTTTAGTCCCTCCTGCCCCAGAGATGGGTAATACCATCTCCTGATTAGAAAGTATCCCTGATGTTGGTTGGTTGGTCAGCACTGCGTGGGAATAAGAGAACAAAGAACAAAAAGAGAAGTACAGCACAGGAACAGGCCCTTCAGCCCTCCAAGCCTGTGATGATCATCATGCCCTGACTAAACTAAAACATAAACCTTCTGCCCTTATTCAGTCCATATCCCTCTATTCCCTCTCTATTCGTGTAACCATCCAGAAGCCTCTTAAATGTCACCAATGTGCCTGCTTCCACCACCTCCTCTGGCAGTGTGTTCCCAGCTCCTACCACTCTCTGCGTGAAAAATCTCCCTCACACATCTTCCTTAAACTTTACCCCTTTCACCCTGAACCTGTGTCCCCCTGTAATTGAAACTTCAAGCCCGGGAAAAAGCCTCTGACTATCCACCCTATCCATGCCTCTCATAATTTTGTAGACCTCTATCAAGTATGAAGACAGAACAAATGCCAACTTGAAGAGGAATTTGTATGAAATACATCAAGGGAGAGAAGCTGACAGCACTGTGGGGGAAGAACACAGGGGTGGAATTAATTGGATAAGCTTTCACAGACACAGCACAGGCCAAATGGTCTCCCTCTGTGTTGTCACATCTTTTTGTTGGAGATACAAGTTTCTGATCCCTGCCACGTCTCTCTCTCTCTTGCTCTCTCTGTCTCTCTATCCTATTCACTCTGACTCTGTCTCTCTCTGTCTCTCTCTGATGTGGAGGTGCTGGTGTTGAACTGGAGTGGACAAGGTCAGAAATCACACGGCACCAGGTTTCTGATCTTGTCTCTCTCTCTCTCTCTGTCTCTCTCTCTGTCTCTCTCTCTCTCTC
>NW_025966067.1:10984-12728 GCF_021869965.1 Rhincodon typus | reverse complement strand
GACCTGAAACGTCAGCTTTCCTGTTCCTCTGATGCTGCCTGGCCTACTGTGTTCCTCCAGCTCCACACCGTGTTATCTTAGACTTATCATTACTAGGTTTCTCAATAATTAAGGCAATAAACCTCATATTTTAACTCCTTGAAAGTTTTATTTAACTGTTTCTCCAAGTCATTTAACTTCCAAAAAAAAAGTAGGCACTTCTGTTGGCTTCATTTCTAAGAAGTCACATAGTGAAACTCATTTCCATGTTGAGATGGTCCAAAATCTTCCTTTCTTTTCCCAGATAGTCCTTATAGATAAATATGTATTCAATAGCAAGCTTCACAACACAATTAATAAAACCTCACAAAGGACTGTATTCCTGAAAAAAAATCATAAAAGGCTCTTCATCATCAAATTCCTTCAAATTTGTTCATTTACAAATACCAGCTTAGCAATAGAAGCATCATACTCAATGAGCTCTCACTGCAGCCCCTCTAGTGACTTCCCTCAACTCCAGTGGGACTGGGTTCTGGTTAGAGAATGGCTCTTTTAAAATCAACCAATCATTGCTCAATAGATTATCTCCACAGTGAACCACAGACCATGCAATTTCAGGGTATGGTTGCCATGCTCCCTGGGGGTGTGTTTAAAACTATCTCCAAGAGGTTGAGTGCAAACTGTGACGATCAGAGAGTATGGTGCGGCTCAGAGAATGTTGTCTCCAGTAAGTCCAGGCCCAACTTTTCCTTCAACTCAAAGCTCAGTGCCACCACTAAAGTCCAATGTCATGAGGACACAGTGTTCAATGGACAAGAGTGAGAAACAGAGCTAGTAAATCACTGATTGCTCCTTTCACTGAGTCCACTCCATTTGAAAGGAACTTAGATTCTATAGGTGAAGAACCCTACCAAGAACTAGCCATCTCCAAGAAACTGACCCATCACCTTAAAAAGACCAAAAGACCATCAAATTTAAGAACAGAAGTAGCCCATTCAGCCCAGCAGGCCATCAAGTCTGCTCAAGGAGGAGGGTAGCTCGATTGGTTAAGGAAGGCATTGCAGGGCTGAACAAAGAGGACGTACTAAAAGGTTAAAGGACAGAATCGATTTGGTTACAGCTAAATGAAAAACGGTGTAATGTATAGACGAACAACTCGTGGAAAGGATATGGAGGGCAAATCTGGAAGGAAATTCCAGAGAGATGCTAACATTATAGAGTATTTATAATGGGGAACTTCAACTACCCAAATAAAATCTGGGATACAGGTTGTATAAGGGGTAGCTAGGGGTAAATATTCCTAGCCTATGTTTGGAAGAGTTTCATCCACCACTATGAGTCCAGTCCTACAGGGAATGATGTTTTTTGTTGGACCTGGTACTTGGGAATGAGATGGGCCAAGTGGATCAGTGTCAGTTAGGAAACATTTAGGAGACAGTGATCATTGTATCATTAGGTTTGGGAGGATGGAGGATTATGACAATGGTCAATCCAGAGTAAGAAAAATTAATTGGTAGAGAGTGGGCTTTGCTGGGGCAAGAACAGAGCTGGGCAGCATTGACTGGAATGAGAGGTTGGTGGAATTACACTAGCTAAGCATTGGGCTACCTTCAAGAGGAGGTGGCAGGTAAGAGAGGGAGAGAGGGTGAGGGTGAAAGGTGAGGCCAGGACCAAGGGTGTGAGGGGTGGGTGCAAATGCTGGGGCGAAGGAGGAGAGAGAGGGTGGTTGGGGGGGTGTGCACGGTGGGTGTGTGTCCCGGGGGGG
>NW_025966067.1:4951-10484 GCF_021869965.1 Rhincodon typus | reverse complement strand
TCCTCTGATGCTGCTTGGCCTGCTGTGCTCATCCAGCTCTACACCTTGTTATCTCAGATTCTCCAGCATCGGCAGTTCCTATTATATCTTACAATGCATTTACATCCTTTAGAGTCATAGACTGACACAGCATGGAAACACACCCTTCAGTCCAACTTGTCCACACCAACCAGATATCCCAATCCAACCTAGTCACATTTTCCAGCATTTGGCCAATATCCCTCTAAACCCTTCCTATTCATGTACCCATCCAGATGCCTTTTAAATGTTGTAATTGTACCAGCCTCCAGCACCTCCTCTGGTAGCTCAGTCCATACACACACCGTCCTCTGTGTGAAAAACTTATCTCTTCAGATCCTTGCGTTGTCATAACATTCTATGTCTAATAAGTGAGATTAGTCTGTAGTTTCCAGGGTGAAATTCACAGATTCATAAAGTCAGCCTTATTGAATATGAAGTGGAATTGTCTATATATAGTATTTAGATTTTTGCCACATCATTTGGATTTGCTCCATGCTGTTGTGCAGTGTTCAGTCTGTAATTGTGTTTGTGCAGTTTTGTGTTCGATGTATAGTTCTGCGACTGGCCTGCTGTGTGTTGTTTGTAATTGTTTTTCTCTGCTGCTTTGCGTTTAGTCTGTAATTGTCTGCATTAAATTCCTGAGGAACTGGTGAATGTGGGTACAGTTACAACGTTTAAAAGACATTTAGATGGATATATGAATAGGAAAGGTTTGGAGGGATATGGGTCAGGAGCAGGCAGGTGGGACTAGTTTAGTTTGGGATTATGTTTGGCATGGACTGGTTGGACCAAAGGGTCTGTTTCCATGTTCTATGACTCTATGACTGTACAAGTACAGGCAAAGCTGCCTTAGTTCTGCTGGACTAAGGACTGCCTTCTCATTACAGAGATGACTAGTGGTGGTTTAACCTGATGGTCACCGCGTCTCAGGCAAGGGGAGAGGCTGAGAAGGAGAATCCTTTTTGATAACCTCAACTAGTACAGGAATCAGACCCATGCTATTGGCATCATTTTACACCCTGAGCCAACTGTTCAGTTGATTGATCTAACTGACCCGCTCTTTCTGAAATGAGAGATTGCTCTTCTACAAAGTATGTGTAGTGACAACAGTAGGTGGAATTGGCAGGGAGGGTAAATTAGTTTCACACGAAGAGATATTCTTATCCGAGTATGAACAAAGTCAGAAATCACATCACACCAGGTTATAATCCAACAGGTTTATTTGAAATCACAAGCTTTCATAGCACTGCTCCTTCATCAGGTGAAGTTCACCGAAAAGCTTGTAATTTCAAATAAACTTGCTGGACCATAACCTGGTGTCGTGTAATTTCTAACCTTGTCCACCCCAGTCCAACACCGGCACCTCCACATCATAAATGTGAACAAGACAGACATAGATGCTGAATAGTGTAAAATTGGAGCATGTCTTTATCATCATTGTTAAATGTCACATTATTACAATGACTCCGACCTCATTGGAAATGCAAACTGATCTTTTCACAGTTTAGTTCTTGGGAGGTTCAGTGACCCTGGTGTATAGGGAGGATAAAATGCACTTTGAAACATGTTCTGATACAGGACGGCCATGAAGGATAGATCATAGACTTTCACTGGGTTCCTCCCAACTCCGAAACAGTGAGTAAGTGCTGTAGTGACCTATAGTTATGTTGCATTATTTCCAGGTCACAGTGGACCTACAGTGGGGCCATTATATTACCTTCACTTGGGAATCATTTATTGTCATCCGAAACGGTCATGCAACACTATTGTATACATGAAGGGGAGAACTAAAGTTCAGAAGAAAGTTCAGGAAGTCTGCTGCTATATTTCACTTAACAAAGCCGTACTTGTATCTTTGAGTTATGATTCTGTCGTTCTCACCTAAGGAAGGATATACGCGTCGTAGAGGGAGTGCAACGAAGGCAGTTCCTGGGCTTGTCTCGTGAGGATGGATTGAGGAGATCAGGCCTCGACAGTCTGTCATTTAGAAAAATGATTGGAGATCTCTTTGAAGTATAGAAACTTCTCCCGCGGGTTGACAGGGTAAATGTAGAATGGATGGTTCAGGGTGGAGGAGGGGTGCACGTAGATCTTTAGCCAGAGGACTCGGTCTCAGAACAAAAGGCAGGCCATTGAGGACTGAGCTGAGGAGGAATTTCTTCACTCGGAAGGAGATGAATCTTTGGAGTTCTCTACCCCAGAGGGCAGTGAAGGCTCAATCACTGAAGTTTCTAAATATTAATGATATTGAGACATAATGTGGGAGAATGATAATGAGGCAGATGATCTAGTTGAAAGGCCAAGCAGGCTTGATAGGCCCAATGACCTATTCCTGCACATATTTCCCTTATTCCTATAATTGTGAATGTATGTTCAATACTAATTTGCAGCATTCACTTAAATCCATTCATTTTATGCCTTTGCTTTCACAGAGCATTGTGATATTAACCCTTTAAATGCTTGTGGTAATGTCTCTGAACCAGTCACCCAGACACCTTTGGCTTCTCTAGATGAACCCGGCTAATTGTGACCTCCATAAATGGAATTTGAATTCAGTGAATATCTGGAATTAAGAGTCTAAATGATAACCATGAATCTACAACATTTTTTCCCATCGGCAGGAGGTTCTGCCTTGCCGTAAGGTTCTCCTCTGCTGGTTTCCCAAACGTTCAGCTCTTCCTGGAGCTGTGCCTGAAGAATCATCCAATCTCCAACGCTGCCACCATGCTATACAATAAGTTCTCACCTTAGCTCATCATACTGTATGAGTTATCTACAGCTTTTCTGTTTTTTCCTTTATTCGTTCACAGGATGAGGGCATCACTAGCCAAGCTGCATTTATTGCCCATCCCTAATTGCCCAGAGGGCAGTTAGGAGTCAACCACATTGCTGATGGGTCTGGAGTCACTTGTAGGCCAGACCAGGTAAGGATGGCAGTTTCCTTCCCTAAAGGGCATTAGTGAACCAGATGGGTTTTTCCCAACAATCAGCAATGGATTCATGGTCATCATTAGACTCTTAATTCCAGATATTTATTGAATTCAAATTCAGGATTTGAACCCAGGTCCCCAGAACATTATCTTGATCTCTGGGTTAACAGTCCAGTGACAATGCCACTAGGCCATTGCCTCCCTGTTACTAACCTGGTTGGGACCTAGAGGGGCTGCTTTTTCCTTAGGTAGTAGAGGATAGCTACTAGGTAAACTAATGAGAAGAGGCAACCTTTCTTAAGCATGAAAGCAATCAGGTCCAAGTCACATTTGCAAAACAGAAATTGTGACAGAAATTGTCAGGAAGACCCTAATGATAAGTTTTAC
Source organism: Rhincodon typus (assembly GCF_021869965.1). NCBI lineage: Eukaryota > Metazoa > Chordata > Chondrichthyes > Orectolobiformes > Rhincodontidae > Rhincodon > Rhincodon typus. The sequence goes on along the minus strand of NW_025966067.1, from coordinate 7,146 downwards.
TCATTTAACTCTTCTGCCTGAGTAACTTATTCAACTCAATCTCAATGTTTTGGGGTTTCATCAAGTGTTAGTACAACTCTCTTAGTTGTTTTACGGACCTCACCATGATGTATTTATATCTAAATTCTCCTTTGTGAGGTATGCAAGGGTTCCTCAATTGGGACACGGCTTAGGTTTCTCGTTTCAGATTTATTCAATAGCCTTCTTTCATCAGATATTTGCTTCGGCATTTTGTTCTTAAGGATGTTAGATATCTTCTTATTAATGAATGGGCTTCCTATAACTTGACGTTCTAACTCGTACAATATTCCCCATCTGACCATATGTGACCTCCTCTTCCTGATTTAATCCCTAGAGCTTCCAAGAGCTTTGGTTCCTAAGGTTGGCATGTTTATGATGTTCATGCTGACCTAGGCCTATCTTCATTGTGAAACTAAGCTCACACTTAGAACATGCAAAAGCTTCGACCTGCCTTGCTGTTCTACTCTCACTACATTTAGCATCGTGGCCTGCAGTAGAGTGATATTCTCCAATTCCTCACACCAAGTCCATGTGAGATCATCACAATGGATGATGTCCAAAGCACTCCTTAGATTTAACTCTTTCAGCCTCTTACAGAACAATATCTTCTCATTTCCCACTTTGCTCTGGGAAAATGACCTGTGTAACTCTAAGCAGACATCTGAAAGACCAGAGCTTTGTGTATATGTAGTGAATGTATGAGTGTCCTGGAGATTTTGGCACACCTTTAAGTGAGGTTCATGTGTTTGTGGGATCATACTGTGCACAAAATGCCTGCGACTTCCTTACGTTACCTCGGTGACCACTCTTCAAAAAGATTAGTTTTAACACATCTTGAGCTGTCCTGATAGGAAAGGAGGTTTAGAGGTCCACATACTCCACAGACAGGAGAGATCGAGAGGGATTGAGCGATCAGAGGAGTTCCTGCTGTATCTGCAATATTCCCCCAACAACTACTGCCATCAAATGCAGCATTAACTGGGTTGTTCATTGTTTTGTTGTTTGTGGCTAGCTCACACTGTCAAACCTGCCAGTGAATTATATCTCCCATCTTAATATGTTTCCAGGACTAAATTTATCAGATCAAGTAATGTTGAAATAATCTTTGCTACGCATCTATGATTTATACCCAACATTGATTTAAATGCTATCACAGGGGATACTATCTGTAAGGATACATTTGCAACACAAAATATTGAGATACCAATGCTCACTTGCCATTAGAATCACACATTGGTGATAGCTCTAATCTGTGCAGTAATCATAAAGTGATAACTCAAGAAGATGTGTTGACTTTCTTTTGGAAACTGTGCAAATTAGCAGAACTCTTACTCCTGAGGCAGAAACTTGTTGGTCCAAGTTACGACCTGGAAACTTATGCACTGCGCTGAGACTTCCATGCAGTAGGGAAGGAGAGCTGCACGACAGAGAATTAGAATTAGAGTTAGGTTTATTGTTGCACGTACACACATGGCCGCAAAGTGAAAGTCACCACTTACGGCACAAAGGTACCTAGATATGGAATCTTAAGAACAAATTCTCAGGGAAAAAAAATAAAATTAGAACAATAAAGAAATAAAAAGTTCAACATTACAAATCAAAGGAATAAATTACAAAAAAAATGAGATGTTCAGACCATTGCCTGAGGGTGGAATTGAACCTGAGCTTCTGGCACCCAGTCCACACCGGCACCTAGCCTCCAGTCCGCTCTGAGACTTGACTCCAGGGTGTGCGGGGCTTGACCTTGAGGCTGTGAGACCGCTCTGGAATCACCTTGAGGCTGGAGGTCTACACTGAGGCCACGCCAAGCCGAGAGAATACCACGTCCGACCGAGAGACCGCCACGTCTGACCGAGAGAACACCACATCCGACCGAGAGACTGCCACGTATGACCGAGAGAACACCACGTCCGAAAGAGAGAACACCACGTCTGACCGAGAGAACACCACGTCCGACCGAGAGAACACCACATCCGACCGAGAGAACACCACGTCTGACCGAGAGAACGCCACGTCTGACCGAGAGACCGCCAAGTCCGACCGAGAGACCGCCACGTCCGACCGAGAGAACGCCACGTCCGACCGAGAGACCGCCACGTCCGACCGAGAGAACGCCACGTCCGACCGAGAGACCGCCACGTCCGACCGAGAGAACGCCACGTCCGACCGAGAGA
>NW_025966067.1:1621-4451 GCF_021869965.1 Rhincodon typus | reverse complement strand
TACCGACCAACCTCATCCCGCCCCCTTGACCTGTCCGTCCTCCCTGGACTGACCTATCCCCTTCCTAACTCCCTACCTACACTCACCTTTCCTGGCTCCATCCCCGCCTCTTCGACCTGTTTGTTTCCTCTCCACCTATCCTCTCCTCTATCCCTCTTCTATCCGCCTTCCACTCTCTCCCTATTTATTTCAAAACCCCCTTCCCCTCCCCCTTTTCAGATGAAGGGTCTAGGCCCGAAACGTCAGCCTCTCTGCTCCTATGATGCTGCTTGGCCTGCTGTGTTCATCCAGCCCTGCACCTTGTTGTCTCGGATTCTCCAGCATCTGCAGTTCCTACTATCTCTGACTCCATTTCAGGTATTAGTCTGGTAAACATTCTCTGAACTGCTCCCATTGCATTTACATTAATGGATAAATAAAGTGACCGATACTGTGCACCATATTCCATATGCAGTCTCAACAGTGTCTCATCAGGTGCCCTAATTAACTGATGCATAGCCTTGATGTTTTTGTATTCAGTTTCCCTTCTGATAAATGGTATAATTTCTATTATCTTTCCTAATTCTTTGCTTTACCTGTATACTCACCGTTTGCAGTTCATACGCAAGGACACCCAGTTCCCTCTGCCTCTTCACTCTGAAGTCTCTCACAACTTAGATAATATGCTGCCTTACTCTTCCTTCCAATTTTAATAACTTCACATTATAGGTTGTATGTTTAAATTCCACTCCATAGAGTTAAACATGCAACTCAAGGCTGATATTCTTAGTGCAGTACTGAGGTAGTAATGCTCTGGGAGGGATCGTAGCTTTCGCATGAGGTGCTACACGGGCAGGCACGTTGGCTCAGTGGTTAGCACTGCTACCTCAGTGCCAGGGACCCGGGTTCGATTCCACTCTCGGGCGACTGTCTGTGTGGAGTTTGCACATTCTCCCCGTGTCTGCGTGGGTTTCCTCTGGGTGTTCCAGTTTCCTCCCAGAGTCCAAAGATGTGCAGGTTAGAGTGGATTGGCCATGGGAAATTGCCCGTAGTGTTCAGGGATGTGTAGTTCAGGTGGGTTTATATGGGGATGGGTCTGGATGGGATGCTCTGAGGGTCAGTGTGGGTTTGTTGGGCGGAAGGGCCTGTTTCCACACTGTAGGGATTCAAATGTTCTGTGAATACCTCTTCCACCTGACTCTGATTGACAGAGTAATGTATGGGGAATTGAGTCCTGGATAAAACTGGTAGGGAAATTGGACAAAGATATTTCTGATAATTATGAACTCTCATGGGATGTGTGTGTGTGTGTGTATCTGTCTGCGTGTGTATGAGTACAATGGGTGGCTGCAATGCCAAGTGGGAAAGGTTTTGCTATGAATAGTGAATGGGTCAGTAGTCTGCAGGAATGCTCATTCTAGGTTTACAGATGCAGGATGCTCATCGACAAAAGAAGCCATTCAGCCCATCAAGATCATTCTGGCTCTCTGCAGAACAATCCCATTGGTCCCATTTCCTCACCCTATCCAATAGTTTATTTTCTTAAAGTGCGTTTCCAAGTTCCTTTTGAAAGTGTTGGTCGTCTCCACTCATTACCAGGTCCCAGATTATTACCACCCCATAAAGAGTTCTTCTGCAAACCCCACCCCTCTACCACTTGCCTAGAACCTTAAACCTGGGTTCTCCTCACCCTTGGACCTTCACTAACAGGAACAGCTTTGTCTTGCCCAGTTTGGCATAATCTTGTACCCTTATCAAATCTTGTTTTGAAATTATTCATTCATGAGCCTTGAATTGAGTGCCTTGCTCAGGCATTTCAATCACCCCCATTGCTGTGGGTCTGGAGTCACGTGTAGGCCAGACCGGGTAAGGACGGCAGTTTCCTTCCCTAAAAAGCATTAAGAACTAGATGCTGTCCTTAATAACAATGGCTGTCATTACAATTTTTTTTTTTAATTCCAGAATTCTATTGAAATCCCATCTGCTGTGTTGGGATTCAAACCCCAGGTCCCGAGAACATTGAGATAACACGGTGTAGAGCTCGATGAAGACAGCAGGCCAAGCAGCATCAGAGGAGCAGGAAGGTTGATGTTTCGGGCCTAGACCCTTCTTCAGAAATGGGGGAGGGGAAGGAGGTTCTGAAATAAATAGGGAGAGAGGGGGAGGCGGTTACAAGATGGATAAAGGAGGAGATAGGAGACAGACAGGTCAAAGAGGTGGGGATGGAGCCAGTAAAGGTGTGTGTAGGTGGGGAGTTAGGGAGGAGATAGGTCATTCCAGGGAGGATGGACAGGTCAAGGGGGCGGGATGAGGTTAGTAGGTAGGAGATGGGCGTGGGGCTTGAGGTGGGAGGAGGGGATAGGTGGGAGGAAGGACAGGTTAGGGAGACGGGAACGAGCTGGGCTGGTTTTGGGATGCGGTAGGGGGAGGGGAGATTTTGAAATTTGTGAAGTCCACATTGATACCATTGGGCTACAGGGTTCCCAAGTGGAATATGAGTTGCTGTTTCTGCAACCTTCGGGTAGCATTGTTGTGGCACTGCAGGAGGCCCAGGATGGACATGTCATCTGAGGAATGGGGGGGGGGAGTTGAAATGGTTTGCGACTGGGAGGTGCAGTTGTTTATTGCGAACCAAGCATAGGTGTTCTGCAAAGCGGTCCCCCAGCCTCCACTTGGTTTCCCTGATGTAGAGGAGGCCACAACAGGAACAGCGGACACAGTATACCACATTAGCAGATGTGCAGGGGAACATCTGCTTGATGTGGAAGGTGTTGTTGGGGCCTGGGATGGGGGTGAGGGGGGAGGTGTAGGGGCAGGTGTAGCACTTCCTGCGGTTGCAGGGAAAAGTGCC
>NW_025966067.1:0-1121 GCF_021869965.1 Rhincodon typus | reverse complement strand
TCCTACTATCTCTGGAGTGAACATGATGGGTTTTTTTCTGATAATCAGCAATGGTTTCATGGTCATCATTAGACTGTATGTTCCAGATGTTTATCGAGTTCAAATTCCACCGTCTGCCATAGCAGGATTCAAACCCAGGTCCCCAGAACATTACCAGGATAGCTGGATTAATAGTCCAGTGATCATACCACTAGGCCATCACCTTCTCTGAAGCCAATACGTGTGCAGTTCTCAATTCCACTCCCACCATCTCCCGACTTAAATAGTGGGTTACATTTGCTACTTATCCAGTCTGCAGGAGCCTTTTTGATGTTGAATGAGTTAGCTGTTCACATAGCTTTCGTTGCAACCGTTATCCTTTTAAAGAGTTGCTGTCATTCTAAGCTATGTCTTTTCTGCAGCATTCTTGGCATTGGTCCCCATGGCATCAACATGAAGGTGTGGCAATGCGTAATATGCATGACTGTACCTCCAAAGGAATGCATTAGTCTCAAGGAGTTCACTGCAGCCCTAATTTTATAGACAGCAACCTCAAGGCAACATCCATAGCGACATCTGTTGCCCGTCGTTCTAGCAACAGTATCCATAGCAACATAGCTTCTCAACCACTCCTTGATGCTTGTCTCTGTACATCACTACTGAAAATAGCATGATGTTTAATTTCCTGTTTTTCTAAAGAGGATTTCCATGTAGGCAGATTTCATAAGTCTGTGGTGATTTATTGTATCCAGTATTCACTGTAACAAACTGAACATGACTGAATTTATAACAGTAGTTTTATAGATTTCATACTGATATCATGAATGACAAAATATTCTATTTTGTTTTCAAGAAAAAAGCAAGGAATCAATTTACTGTTAACTCTTTGCCTAAATCTATTCTTTTCCATTGTGTTTTTGTGTCTGTATGTGTGTCATATTCCTTCTCTGGCTCTCTGTCTTGCAGTGACCCTTGTTTTTCATCAATTATTACACTATCCAATTTTAATTTCAGCACAGTGAAAAGAATCCTTGCTTTGCTGAAAACAACACTCATTGCATTTTTGTAGCACACAACCTGTCAGCACGTCAAAACTATTGTATCCCTGTGTGTTAACAGAGGAATTTTTTTTTCTTCAGTTG
>NW_025966066.1:65925-71000 GCF_021869965.1 Rhincodon typus | reverse complement strand
GTTTCTGCTCGGCGATTCTGCATTGTTGTGTATCTCAAAGGCCACCTTGGAGGACACTTACCTGAAGATCGGGGGGTGGGTGCTGAATGATTCTTAACGTTAAAAGTAATTCTGTCAAAACTTTTGATCACCTGCAGAGACTTATTATTCGACACTCCACTCAAAACTTTTGTATGATCTTTTGATCTCTCTGCCGTTTATCTCTCTGCTACAAATTCTGTGTCTATGTGCTTCTCCTAAAGCTTGTGATTCCAAATAAATCTGTTGGACGCGAACCCGGTGTCATGTGACTTCTGACTTTGTCCACCCCAGTCGAACACCAGCACCTCCACGTCATTGTACGGTTGAAGCAACACTTCCCCATGTTTATACTCCATGCTTTTAGCAATAAATGTCTTTCTTATTACTTGCCGTAACAGCATGCTAGATTTCTGAGATTCATGCAAAAGGACATTCAGATCCCTCTGCACTAATAAATTTTTAATTTTCTCTCCCATTCAGATGGTAAGTTGCCTTTTTCAATTCTTCTGACTACAATGGATAGCCCCATTGTTGATGTGACTGAGCCACACACATTTCAGTGTCAAATGGAGGGGGTCCTCAATTTGATCTGTTTTGCTTTCAATTTGCAAATGAGTCAGACACAATAGTACATTTGCCACAATGTAAAATTGCTGGGTTTGCACCCCACAGCGATTTTCACCCTGTTTGGACTGTTTTTGAAACCTGTTGCAAGTTGCTGACCACTTCACTAACTTACCTCTGCTGCTGGGAACTGCTGGAAGAATCAGCTAGAGAAAATAAGAGAGAGAAAACATGGGAATGTTTTACTGTAAATATTTGGCTTCATCTGTTTGCAAATGAATTTGATTTCTTTGACTGATGCGCAAGTAGCAATAATTCCAATTTTAATCTTTAGTTTACATCTGTGCTGACCATTTTTTTGAACACAACACATTACTTTGTCTGTCTTCCCTTGTAATTCCAGCTGCTACTCATTCAGCCTGCTCACACCCTCACAAAGTACATTCACTCGTGGCATATGGACGTCACCGGCTGGGCCCAGCATTTATTGTCCCTGTCCCTACTTGACCCCTTGAGAAGGTCGTGGTGAGCTGACTTCTTGAACCGCTGCAATCCGTATGCTGTATGTCGACACACAATGCCCTTGGGGAGGGAATTCCAGGATTTACTGACCCAGAGACACTGAAGAAATGGCTGATACATTTTAAAGTCAGAATGGGGAGTGCCTCAGAAGGGGATTTGTAGGAGGTAGTGTTCCTATGTATCTGCTGCACTTGTCCTTCTAGATGAAAATGGCCATGGGTTTGGAAGGTGCTGTCTCAGCATCTCTGGTGAATTTCTCCAGTGCATCTTATAGATGGTACACACTGCTGCAGCTGAATGTCAGTGGTGGAGGGATTGGATGCTCGTGGATGTAGTGCCTGTGAGTGAGTGTGTGTGAGTGTGAGCGAGAGAGAGAGAGATTTTGTCTGTGAGAAAGTATGTGTCAATAAGAGTGTGCCTCTCTCTCACACATACACACTCACATTCAATTATACTCTCGCTTACATACATTCACCGTCACACACACCCTCAAATACAAATGAGCAACATTACTTTGAAACCCACATTGAGTCGTGACTGGAGATCAATCACTGATTATCTGCCGGAGTGTCTCACCCACCTTGTTTCCTGTTCCCGAGTTTGATGGGAAGCAGTGCGAGGAGAGAAAGGATCAGAAACAGTGGGACAGTAAGTGCTGCCATCTCAGCGCTGTGTGCCTCTGCTGGATTCAGAGAGGGATTTCCTGTCAATAACATCATTCATTCACCAAATGTCAACACCAGTGTTCCCTGTTACCCTCAACCCCGGCCAGCACCCGTCCACTTGGAGTGAAACCCTCATGCCTGTAAAATTCCCCTCCAAACCCTCACCATCACAGTGGCATCATTGTTTCTGTGCAGCCTGTATCATTCACAAAATCCCACCAATCCAACTCAGACTATTTGGTGCAAAATTCAAAAGATCGTTCTGCACTACTCTCCCTAAATTGTCGATTAGAAATTGTTGTCCCTCATTTTTCCTACCACTATATATCAAGGCAAAAGTTCCCTTTGTCCACAACCTCTCAGTGGCAACTGGGTCATTCAGAGAGAAACATCGAAAATAGCTTCAGGAGTTGGCCAGTCAGCCCTTCCAGCCTGCTGTGCCCATTCGATAGGATCTTGGCTGATCATCCAACTCAGTCCCCTGTCCCCCTGCACTCTCTCCCTTTAGCCCCTAAGAACACTATCCAACTCCTTCCTGAACAACATTTAATGTTCTGGCCCCAACCACTTTCTGTGGCAGAAAATTCCACAGGCTTCCCACTCTCTGGGTAAAGACATTTCTCCTCATCTCAGTCCTGCCCCATCTCAATTAGGCTATGACTCCCTGTTTGCAGACTCCCTGTTTGCAGACTCCCCAGTTATTGGGAACAGCCTTCCTGCCAGTCCTGTTAGGATTTCATGGGTTTCTATGAGACCTCCCCGCTTCATTGTTCTAAACTCCAGTGATCCAGCCTCCCTTCATCCATTAGTCCTACCATCCCAGGAATCAGGCTGGGAAATCTTCACTGCACTCCCTCCGTAGTGAGAACATTCTTCCTCAGAGAAGGAGACCCCAAACTGCACATACAATACTGCAGGGTGTGCTGTACAGTTGCAGCAAGACATCCCTGACATCCCTGTTCCTGATCTTGAATCCTCTCGCTAAGAAGCTCTCCCTTATCTGATGAAGGATGTTTCTCCCTCTCTCCACAGATGCTGCGAGACCCGGTGAGTTTTTTCCGGCATTTTCTGTATTTATAACCAGTAACATTAACTCTGTTACTGTCTCTCTGTCTCCACAGATGCTGCCAGACCAGCTGAGTTTCTCCAGCAATTTTTCCAAGTGTTCAAGTCAAGTCTTCAGCCAGAGCCCAGTGAAGAATGAGCACAGATCAATGATGAAGAACGGGTTACCTGGCACCATGAGGTTGATGGAATTACTGGTCACATTAAATATCATTCCACCAGGACCCCGGTTGATCACAACGCACTGGTATTGACCTTGGAGATGGGCCTGGAAGGATTCAATTGCCAGCTCTCTCCTGTCCAAGCTAAAGTTGTAGTTCTGACTGGCATTGTTTAAGGCTTTCTGTTGGACGTACCACTGAAAGTCGGGTCCTGTGCCTTGGCTTAATACACACTCCAGAACAAGACAACTCCCAATCGGAACCTCCGTTTTATTGGCTCGGGAGATGGGGAAAACCCCTGCAACAGGAACTGGAACAAAACAAAGACAAATAGGAAATAAATGATCAGGTGTTGAATTTGTCTATTTTGTTTTACAGATGTTATCTTCAATTACAGTATAATAATGGATGGAAAGGAGAAATAAATCGAACAAGATTTCACATTGTTGCAAAGGTGACCGGTCTCAGGCTGTTGTAAAATCTACACTTTGAAAGATTTGCGTTAACTATGGATGGCCAAATGGTATATCCAATTCACCCCCTTAACATTCAGTGATGTTACTGTCACTATTCCCCTCCCCAATCCCCACACAATCAACATCCAGGGGGTTATCGTCGTGAGAGAATCTCACCAGCACCCCCTTGATGTTCAATGGTGTTAACATCACTGAATCCCCCATTATCAACATACTGGGAATTACCTTTGAGAGTGAATCTAACCATTGGCCCTTGACATTCGATGGTATAACCATCACCGAGTCCCCTATTATTAACATCTTGGGGGTTACAATTTACCAGAAACTGAACTGGGCTCACCATATCAATATAGTTACTACAATAGCAGGTCAGAGGCTGGGAATCCTGGTGCAAGTAACTCACCTCTGGACTCCCCAAAACATGCTCATCATCAACAAGGTGTAAATCAAGAGTGTGATGGAATACTCCCCACTTGTCTGGATGAGTGCAGCTCCAACAGCACTTGAGAAGCTCAACACAATCCAGGGGCAAAGCAGCCCACTTGGTTGGCACCACATCCACTTCCTCCACCACCAACAATGCTCAGTTGCAGCAACCCTATCTACAAGATGCACTGCATATTGTCACCTTCCAAACACATGTCCACTTCAATCTGGGAGGACAAGAGCTGCAGGTATGTGGGAACACCAACCCCCTGCAAGTTCCCCCCTGAGCCACACACCATGCTGACTTGGAAATACATCAGCCATTTCTTCAGTGTCACTGGTTAAAATCTCTCATACTGCTAACATTGCATGTACATTAAATTCTCATGGGCTGCATGTGGAAGAGAGGGTGCTATCAAGCGGAATTCATGATGAGCAATCTGTGATGGCCGAGCCAATGATATTCAGGTCCTATCGACAAATTATCTCCATTAAAAAAGGTCAGCTTTGAGGCTCAGTGCAGTCCCTTGGTTGAATCAATTGAATGGGAAACAGGTCAAGCTCAGTGCTTTATCTCGCTGTTCCAGATCATTACCCTTTCCCCACCCTGAGGGGATGCAGAGGCTCTGGGGAAGCTGATCCTGTGGCGATTTCTGCAGGGACAGCACAAAATATCAAATGGTTTCAAGAAGGATTTTGATATAGTTCTCAGGGCTAAAGGGATCAAAGGGAGAAAGTGAGGGGAAGAGGCGACTAAGTTGGATGATCAGCCCTGAACCCATTGAATGGGTGGAGCAAGTGGGATAGCCTAAATGGCCTCCTCCTCTTGTCCATGCTTCTAACTTCCTCTGATGGAGTGCTTAACATGGAATTGTAGCATCATAGAAGTCTGCAGCACAAAGAAATGCCCTTCGGCACATTGAATCTGCACCTGTGAAAAGCAACCACCTCTCTATTCTTTCATCCATTTTACCAATACTTAGATGCATAGAGTCATATAGCATGGAAACAGGCCCATTGGCCCAACTCATCTATGCTGAGCAGGTTTCACAAACTCATCGAGTCCCATTTGCCTGCATTTGGCTCATATTCCTCAACATCTTTCCTGTCCAAATGTCTTTTAAATGTTGTATTTGTACTCACCTCCACCACTTCCTCTGGCAGCTCATTCCATT
>NW_025966066.1:0-925 GCF_021869965.1 Rhincodon typus | reverse complement strand
ATAGAACACAGAACATAGAACAGTACAACACAGTACAGGCCCTTTGGCCCATGATGTTGTCCCGACCTACTATCCTACTAAGTTCAATCTACCCTGAATACCTTACATTTTACTATCCTCCGTGTGCCTATCCAAGAGTCGCTTAGAAGTCTCTAAAGAATCTGAGTCCACGACCACTGCTGGCAGCGCATTCCACACACCCACCACTCTGTGTGAAGAACCTACCTCTGATATCTCCCCTGTACCGTCCTCCAATCACCTTAAAATTATGCCCCCTCATAATGGTCATTTCTACCCTGGGAATAAAATCTCTGTCTATCCACTCGATCTGTACCTCTCATCATCTTGTAAACCTTTATCATGTCACCTCTCATCCTTCTTTGCTCCAATGAAAAAAGCCCCAGCTCCCTCAACCTTTCCTCATCAGACCTGTCCTCCAGTCCAGGCAGCATCCTGGTAAATCTCCTCTGCACCCTCTCTAAAGCTTCCACACCTTTCCTGTAATGAAGTGGCCAGAACTGAACGTAGACGGATCTGCGTGTCCCTGTGCATGAGTCACAGAAGGTTAGTCTGTGGGTGCAAGAAGTAATCAGGAAAGCTGAAAGAATATGATGGTTCGTTGTGAGGGAAATTGAATAAAAGAGGAGGGAAGTTATGCTCCAGATATACAGGGCATTGGTGAGACTGTATCAGCAGTGCTGTGTGCAGTGTCAAACTTACAGGAGGATTTTAATGCATTGGAAGCAGTTCAGAGAAGCTTTAGTAGACCAAAACCTGGAATGAGCAGACTGTCTTGTGAGGAAAGGCTGGACAGGATAGGCCTGTATCCTTTGGAGTTCAGAAGAGTCAAAGGTGACTTAATTGAAACATACAAGACCCTGAGGGGATTTGACCGGGAGGATCTTGAAAGATTGTTTCCTTTTGT
>NW_025966065.1:66857-71000 GCF_021869965.1 Rhincodon typus | reverse complement strand
TGTTCTTTGTTCTTTTTTCTTTATATTCAATTCCGTTCCATAGCCATAACCCACCTTGACTCTGCAACTTCCTCCAGGTCTACAACCATTCAAGATTTTTGTGCTCCTACAAATCTGACCTCTAGACATTTTGATGATGTGCATTCAATTCCACAACCTAAAGAACTGACATCTCACCATCATCCATCAACCCCCAGAATCACCTTCACTAAAATTCTCCAACCAACTATTATTTAAGATAGCTTTAAAGCTTTCTTTTTTTACTAAACATTTACTCATCTAATGAAAAATCTTGTTGCATTGTCAAACGTTGTTCAATTTATATTGCTTGTTGGATGCCTTGGACCATTTTATTTTCCATAAACACTATAAAATGCATGTCACTGTTGTTCAGCAGTAGGAGCCAATGTAGAATGTCCATAGATGAGTCTAGTATTTCAACACTCTGTATTGTAGAGATGTCTTACATATGCAAAAAGAAACAGCTGTTAGAGTGAGTGATCCTTTAAAGGCATTGCCAGCAGTAGGTAAGGTAACTCAGAAATGAGACTGCTATTATCTGGTAATTATTTTTTAAGACATTGGACTTTTGCAGGTCTAGTTACATTTTCTGTTGAAATACTCAATATGCACTCCACGTCTACAAAGTTAACAATGGTAAAATTTATCAAGACCTCATCTGCATATCTCAACTACATTTGAGCCTGTGCATCATTGTGCCCTAGTTACTGTTATTCCCCATGTATTACCTGTCAAGCTGCAAAACCAGTTGTGGCCACATTAAGCACGGCCATAACCTCCTGAGATGCCTGCGAACACTTAAATGTTTATTACTGATGCAAGAATAAATATCTTTATTTCTTTAAATCAGCAAAACAAACGCATTTAAAATTGGAAATGTCAACTGCAAAATTTTGTTTGGGTAAAATTTTACAAATCAATACATGGAATTGTATTGAACTTGTTCCCAATCTTGTCTATGATGTTCAAGTACATATGACATCCATTTTCACTTTACTAAGGAGCTTTGAGTAGCAAAAGCAGAAATACAATGCAGAATAGCAATGTGCATAAGCCAAGCCCTATTAATCCTTGATCCATGCGAAGGTCAGAGGAACATAATAAAAGACAAAGAGACAATATTGAAAGTAGATCACATTTGTTTAAAAATATACTCCTCTACATTCTGAGAATATGGATATCCCAAATATACTTAGGATGCAAGTTGGCATAAGTGTGATTTCACCTCAGTTGGCAGGAGTGCAGTAATAATCATTCAGCACTCTTGTGAGTGAACAGCAACAAATTTTATTCAACATAATTATGCACTGAAGAAGGCACGAGAGGATGTGTTGTCTGGAGCCCTGCAGATCTGCACTGTGCCTAGATGGGCTTCCTTTAGGTTCTGACAACCCACTTCCTTTTCTATGGGCCTGGTTCCCATTGCCACCATGTAATATTGTAAGACCTACACAACAGGCTTTATTGTGTGTAACTATAGAAGATGGTAGAAAGGACATCTTATCTGGAGCCGTACAGGAGCACATGCTCAGGAAATATATTTAGAGAATAGGTACAGTTCTCACTACTGTGGAAGGGGAAGATCAGAAGGGCATAAATACTGGGACTTTTAACTCAGGTACTGCAATTTTAACTCTGGGACTGAGTGGGGTGTAGAAGGCAAGGGCCAGACAACAAAGTTACATGATCAAGTCGAAGGGAAGATTGAACTATTTCAATCATTGGGCATTGTCTGCAACCTGGAACAGAATATTGCACACAAACCCAATTGGAATTACAATTTCCTAGCAAATGAGACAGGAGGCTGTCACCTATGATCTAAAGGAAGAATTTCTGGCAATCAAGTAAGAAAGATTGGGGAAGATTGGGAGTGAATGTGGTCAGCGGGCAGGGGAGAAGAAGAAGGAAAATTACCTGAAGGATTGAACAATTTTCCTTATGGGTCTTCGAGAATGACTCCTACTCTCTACCTAAAAAGGAAAGTACAAAAGGTTAGGAAATTTGAATTCTTTTCTGAATTCATCTCACATTTGCTTTCCTCAACGTGGCTGCGCATTTGATAGTGACTTGTTTGGCCCATTTGTCACACATCTGAATAGTGACATTAGACCCTGAATTTTGAATACGTATCTGCTCTTCACTTGCCTGCTAGTGCTTGCTAGATTAGAAAAGACTTTTTAATTGCTTTATTCACAGCTGACATTTCCGATACAATGTCAGGATGTCCCAAGATTGTGACTTCAGCCTAGAGTGTGGCTGTGAGCAGCTAGTATCACAGTCTTTGGTTATAACTGCAGGAGATTTTCGGGAAAGCATCCTTGGCCAAATAGTTTTCAGCTTCTTCATCAATGACCTCTCCATTATTAGTCAGAAACAGTGCTGCTCCCTGACAGATCCTTAGTGTTCAAATCCTTTGATTATAGACTAGTCCATGCCAGCTACACTAGCTACAACAGGACTAGTATTCATTCCTGACTTGTAACTAAGTGGCAGGTAAAACCTGCACCACATTAGTGATCTCCTTGAATAAGACGAAGCACAGACTCCTAGACTTTCAATAGTGCCAACCTAATGCAGTGATCGGATGCTGAACTGGGTCAGACAAATCAACACTATGGCTACAGGGTCAGTGCAGTAAATGGGTACTCTGCAATGAGTCACGCATAAAGGAATGGCCTCTCAGGGCTACTCCATCATCAATTCAATTCAAGCCAGCGGTATTCGAAAATATTCAACATTCAGCAGGGTATCACAATTAACATTATTGAGGAGAGAGCTGTTTATTTTATTGGCCTCAATATCTCCCTACATTAGTGGTGTTCTGTTACTGCTGTCAGGATTACTTTGACAGCGCCTTTGTCTTCTGTAAGATGTGAACGCTGTCTCCTTCACATGTGCACCATTCTGATGTTGCCATTCATTCATGATTAGTGAACCAGCCTCACTGGAATTTCTTTTCCAGTACCATTGCGGACACATTATCACCAGAATGCCAGAAGTAGGGCTGGCGTCACCTTCTCAGGTCAACTTTGGATACGTAGTAAGTTTAGCCATGCCAGCTTTGCCCATACCCTGAGAGCAAATTTTAGAAATCTGAATCAACAATCAACCTAGAATCTGAAATCTCTTTCTATTTTGATCTATAACTTGATGCTTTGAAATTTCTGATTTGTTCATTCCCAATTCGCTCTCATCAAATGCAAACACCTCAGTTTCAATGAGACAGTTTCCTCTTACAATCAGCTAAAGCTATGTGGAAAACTTTGATCACAGCTGCATCATTTCTGAGCAAGTTGCATCAGTGGTTCAGCCTCTCTGGGCTGCTTTATGTTAGTATTAAGACTGTAGGGATTCTGGTTTGCAATTAGTAATCTGATTTTTAGGTTGTTCGAATCACCCGCAGTTCCCTGGTTTAACACAGGACTTCATGTAGGAACATGACGTGAAGAAGACAGTAGACAGGTGTTTCAGGGCAAAGAATCTCTGCATTTATTAAATGCAAAGATAAGTATATCTCAAGAAATAAAAAGGCAAAAGTAATAAACAGGGAAATAAAACAAAGGTGAATAAAATACAAAAGTTAAAAAGGCAAATTCCAAACGGGGAAACTGACACTATCAGTTATTAACTTAACAAAGGCTAATTACTATTAGCAACTAAACAGTTGTTTCAAACACAGACATTTTAATCAGACTTCCTGATCTTGGGGTGCCCTGGACTGTCACCAACCCACCTTCCCCTCCCTGCTAGCTGGGTTGGATACTTTGGGTCTCGAGGAAATAGGCTCACCACTGGGGATAAATTTTGAAATACAGCTGGCTGTTCCCATTTGCTGTAGCCAATGCTTCACTGTTCAGTCTGGTTTGAGAACTTGGGTTTTCTTACTTTGTGGTGGTTTTATGAGCCGGTTTTCACCTCAGGACGTGTCTGAGGCCTTGTCAGTTGTGTCGGTGGTTTTCGGAGGTTGTCGGTCGTCAGATCTGCTGGTCGTTGTCAGTTGCCGTTGGTTCCCCTTGTACGAAACAGCCCTGTGTCATGGACAACAAGGTGCAGGACTGGATGAACACAGCAGGCCAAGCAGCATCATAGGAGCAGAGAGGCTGACGTTTCGGGCCTAGACCC
>NW_025966065.1:0-1857 GCF_021869965.1 Rhincodon typus | reverse complement strand
GTCTAGGCCCGAAACGTCAGTTTTCCTGCTCCTCTGATGCTGCTTGGCCTGCTGTGTTCATCCAGCTCTACACCTTGTTATCTCAGATTTTCCAGCATCTGCAGTTCCTACTATCTGTAGTTCAGTAGAGGGCAGCCTTTGGCCTTGTGAATGGATGCTTTCAAGTGCAGATTCGAACAATAATGTATCAAGTTCCAGTGGGAGGGTCAGGGAGTGAAGGGTCTGAAATGACCAGGAGGATTGGCAAAGAGCAGAATATACTGTAGGGAGATTTAAAAGTTAGTTATATGGCTAAATTCCTAGATTGGTAAATTGGAGCATTTCAATTTAGAGCATAGTGTTTGTTTTTTTTTCTTTGATAAGGAAGGTGCTACAGAACCTAACCAGTTTTAACATTGATTCCTATGAGAATCAATGATTAACTTAACGTTGGTTCACTTGAAGCTGCAATTTTTAGGAATCAGTCACATATGATCACAAAAAGCCCAGAAAGTGAAGACTTCCCAAAAAAATGTCAGTAGTGTTCTTTACCAGTAGATAGCTGATTATCTTTTTTGCTTAAATGTTTCAATAAACTGCCCTGTCAATTACTCTTCTTTTTAAAATTGCGGTGAATAATCCATCTGAGCTGTCTGACTAGAACTATACACTGAAACTGGCAAATTAGCCAAGTCAGTCATGTGTCATTCGGTAATCTTCAATAAGGAATTTGAATAACCCCAATGTGTGGACAACTGTTGAAGTTATTTAGTTAGGTACATAATTTCTAATATCACGGAAGGGATGGAAAAAATGGTTAAACATTTGAAAATGATAACAAGATACAAAAATGAGTGTCTGGATGGAGATGAGATATGGCTTCTTCACAAAATGCTGAATAATTTTAATTCTCACAAACACTTTTAATTTTATATAAAAAAAGATTTTCAATCCCTGAAAAACAATTCGCAAATACTTGAAGAAGATAATTTAACTTTCATGGCCAAGGTATTGATCCAGCTGCCCATTGTAAACAATTACATAAAAAAAATCAGACAGTTCTACAACAAAGGCAGTGCCAGTTACAATCACTATTAGATTACCATCCTCTTCGGGAAGATAAAAGTGACCCTTTTAAATTTTATTTAACCAACTGACATTAAAACAAAATGAGGGATAGGGAGAACTATAGTGACGACTATGCATAACCACATTATAGATGCATCTAAAAATATGAATACATTCCTTCATAGGTCAGTATATGGTGTCACTACATAAAGTGATCAGAGCAACCTCTAACCTTACCATCAACTTGCCTGAGCTTAAAACTGACATTTTACAACTCTGGTGTCATATCTGATCACAAGATGATTTTCCAGCCATATATTTACACCATTACTGAGGTTACTTCTGTAACATCATCTGAGCTGCCCTTGCTTCAGCTTAAATGTTGTCCCTTTATGGCCTCACCCCTTTCTTTCTCTTAGTTACAACTGCAACACACAAGATCTTTGCACCCTGAATCACGAATTCCTGACTTTGGTCACTACCCTGTTAGTGCCCAGCCTTCAGTTTCAATAACCTAAATTCTAGAATTCCCTCCCTATATCATTCATTTTGTATCTCACTTCTCTCCTCTAATGAAACTCCTTGTAACCTACTTCTTCGACCAATCTTTTGGTCATCGAGCCTCATGACTCTCTTTATGTGATTTGGTTTCAAATCTTTGTGAATAATACACATTGATATGTCAAGGATGCAAATAAATCCAAATTGTTGATGTTGTTGTTGTCTTAATGAGAAAGCATATCCAGGGTCGTCAAAACCTTTGATTTGTTTAGGAGTATTGACAACATGGATCTTCCACTAGATCCCTGA
>NW_025966064.1:69457-71000 GCF_021869965.1 Rhincodon typus | reverse complement strand
ATGGCCAATCCACCCTAACCTGCACATCTTTGGACTGTGGGAGGAAACCGGAGCACCCGGGGGAAACCCACACAGACTCGTGGAGAATGTGCAAACTCCACACAGACGGTCGCCTGAGGGTGGAATCGAACGTGGATCCCTAGCACTGTGAGGCAGTAGTGCTAACCACTGAGCCATCATGACTACTTTTCAGACAGCAAACCTTCCTGTAAATCAAACTGGAGCATGGGCACATTTGCTGTTATGCCTGCAACAGCTGTAGCTTCCTACAAGCGCAATAAAATATGTCAGGACTATTGAGGAAGAAACAGGGAAAGCCAATTTATCACTCACGCCGATGAACTGAAACTATTATAGGAGGCACATTAAACGTCTTCCACTGTTAAAAAGATTATTTATATACCGCTGCATCCAGAGGCTTATGTCTCTCCAACAATAACAGTTTATTGACTAAAAAAACCCACACAATAGTTTATGAAGCTTTCAGTTCCTTTATCATGCCCAGTGAAGTGTTAAACCAGAGTGGGCACAGCAGTAAAATTCACTAGCGCATCCTGAAATAGTATTCAACAATGACAGGGGAAAACATGTACGTTATCTTGTCTAACACTCTATTATCAAACACTGCATGAGTCATGACTAGATACGAACCAAGAAATATTGTCTTTAACAAATGCTTTCAAAGCATCAGTCCTGGGTTGGACAAGTACAATGTTCTCAACTCTCAGTGCACAGAGCAATGAATTAATCCCATCTCCTCTCTCTTCTCCTGACAGTGGTCCTTTCAGTTCCCAGAGCTTTGACCACTTTGGTGCCTCACCCAATTGGAAACACATTTAGACAAATTATTCCTAGGGATTGAGTTCATCCCATCCTGAACCAGTCCACACTGGAAATGGGCAAGGACTGAAATCCTAGTTGATTCTTTATCCCTCTCTTAGCCTAAGGGCACACTGATTAGTTGCAGCTCACGATTAATGAGCTCAATAGATACCAGCAGGAATCAATAGCAAAGCTGAGATCCTGGTTAACTTCCCCTAGGGCATTGGAAGCGATGAAAGCGCACAGTTTTTTTTCCCCACTCCCTCCTTACAGATTGCTCAGAACATGCCAGCAATGAATTGTCTCTCTCCTAACACTTGTTGGACAACCAACCCAACAGCTGTTGTGTAAAGTGAAGAAATCCTCACAAAGGAGCCTGCCAGTCTTGACTTTACACTTACTGTTTGATCCTCTAACTTGCTTGGAACCATAGATAACACAGTGTGGAGCTGAGGAACACAGCAGGCCAGGCAGCATCAGAAATGCTTATTTCTGAAGAAGGGTCCTGACCCGAAACGTCAGCTTTCCTGCTCCTCTGATGCTGCCTGGCCTGCTGTGTTCATCCAGCTCCACACTGCGTTATCTCTGACTCCAGCATCGGCAATTCTTGCTTTCTCTTGCTTGGAACCATCTTGGTTTGGTTTGCTATATAAGTGCATATACTTGTTGTGCTTGTTCATTGTACTGTAAACATTATATTGTCACCATTAATACTTGCTTT
>NW_025966064.1:0-9457 GCF_021869965.1 Rhincodon typus | reverse complement strand
CAGATTCTCCAGGATCAGCAGTTCCTACTATCTCTTAATCAAAATAAATATCTGGTTAAATGTTCCTCCAGTTGTAATGGAGGTTTATACCAGCATGGCTGTCTCAGTGATCGCAGAACCAGTTTTTAACAAAATTTGCTCTGGACTCCAACCCTTAAGTTTGCACAAGAACTTGGCTCGGCTGAGAATCTATATCGGGGAATGTTTGCAGATTAAGGGTGTAATTTCGATTCCAGTTTCTTATGAGAAGCAGCTGGTTCAGTTACCGCTGATTATAGTAGAAGCCTCGGGCCTGAGCCTGATGGGGAGAAATTGGTTGTGAGAGTTTCACCTTGACTGGCTCAACAATTTTCAATGAGAAAATGGCTGCCTGAGTGAAATCCGAATTAAATACCCAAAGGTTTTTCAGGAAGGTCGAGGGAATATCAAAGGAGACAAGGCCACCTTATATGTTAACCAGGAAGCAATTCCAGATTCTGCATGGCCTGGCTAACAGGCAAAAGTAGAGGCAGAAATCAGGAGGCTGGAAAGTGAAGGAATCATCAAACCAGTCCAGTTTGCGGAATGGGCATTGGCCAGCGCTGGTCGTACTGATTGTGAAGCTGGATGGGTCAGTTTGCCTTTGTGGAGATTTTAAGCAAATGGTAAACTGCTTTTCGCAGCTGGATAAATACCCAATCCCTCAGATAAAGGACTTTTATGCAAAGCTAGCAGGGGTGTTGTCCTTCACGAAGTAGACATGAGCCATGCGTACCTACAATTGCATTTAGATGTGCATTCCCATAAGTCTGGTACAACTAATACCCACAAGGGCTTGTACCAATATACGAGACTGCCATTTGTGCAATGCTTCAGCAGTTGATGGAGAACTACCCCAGGTCGCCATTTACCTAGATGACATTCTAATAACAGCAAAAATAATAAGGAAGACTTAGAGCTTGGACATAGTCCTGAGGCATCTTTCCAAGAGATGCATATGCCTTAGAAGGAAAAATGAGTGTTCCAAGCCCGAGGTGACCTACTTGGGTTACAGAGTTGACAAGACTGGATTACACCTGTTAGAAAATAAAGGTGCCCCGATTCCCATATCTGTACTGGACTTTCGGTCTTTCTTTGGGCTGGTGAACTAATACAGTAAATTCATACATAACCTGGCCTCCATTCTGGCACCTTTGTATCAACTCCTACAAATGGGTCAGCCTTGGAAATGGTTGCACAGACAAGCCATAGCTTTCAGTGAATTTAAGAAAGAGCTATCATCCTCTAAAGTACGATATCTTTACCGAGAAAGACTTGCAATTCCTTCCCATAAGGCATCAGGGTGGTATTAGCTCATAGGTGAGCCAATGGGGAGAACTCCTAGAAGCGTATGCATCCAGGAATTTGGCTATTGCAGAGCATAAATACATCCAGATAGAGAAGGAACGTTTGGCTGTCATATTTGGAGTCAGGAAGTCCCACCAATACCTTTACAGATGTAAATTTGTCGTAATAATGGACGACAAACCCCTACTAGGGCTACGAAAGAGGGCAAGGCAGTGTCGCCTGTAGCTTTAGTTTGCATTCAATGGAGAGCTCTAATACTAAGTGCGCATAATTACAAGTTGGAACACCATCTGGGAGGCCAAGTAGCGAACGCGGATGCATTAAGCTGCCTCCTGCTGGCAGATACACCACCGATGGTACCGTCACTGGAAGGGTCTGTTCTGGTTTTAAACTTTCTGGACACACTCCCAGTCACAGCCGACAATATCAGAGTTTGGACACAGAAAGATCCCAGTCCTGGCAAAACGGAAACAGCTGGCAGTGATGGGGTAAACCAAAGGGCCATCATAACCAGAACTGAAACCTTTTTGGACCCAGAGACACCAGATCTTTGGGGAGGCAATGGCCAAGTGGTATTATCACTGGCCTGTTAATCCGAGACCCAGATAATGTTCTGGGGACCTGGGTTCGAAACCCACCATGGCAGTTGGTGAAATTTGAATTCAACTTAAAATCTGGGATTAAGACTCTAATGATGACCACGAATCCATTGCTGATTGTTAGGAAAACCCATCTGAGTCACTAATGTCCTTTAGGGAAGGAAGCTGCAATCCTTACTTGGTCTGGCCTACATGTGACTCCAGACCCACAGTAATGTGATTGACTCTTAACTGCCCTCTGGGCAATTAGGGATGGGCAATAAATGCTGCCCTTGCCAGTGATGCCCTCATCCTGTGAATGAATACATTAATAAAAAAACACAGTAGATGATGCATCGTATTATGGGGAATAAGAGTGATTGTCCTGAGCAAAGATCATCGCCAGATTCTAGCTAAACTCTACCAGGGTCAGCTCGGGATCTCCAAAATGAAGATGTTGATGAGAAGTTCTATCTGGTGACCAGGATTGGATACAGACATAGCCGTGTTGATGGGGCAATGCCCAGAGTGCCAACAAGGACAAAAATTACCGCCAGCAACTCCCCCACATCCGTGGGAATGGCCAGGTAATCCTTGGACTCATTTACACATCAACTGTGCAAATCCTTTCATGGGCTCAATGTTCTTAGTTCCTGTGGATGGCCAATTTAATAAGCTAAACATGCATAGTGTCCATTTATCAAACACAAGAATGACAGTACACAAGCTGCGCTTATATTGTTCAAAACACAGACTCCAGGAAGTGTTGGTCAGCTGTTAACAAGCCACCGTTTAGCAGGAATTTGGATATTTCCTCACGGTGGCTCAGTGGTTAGCACTGCTGCCTCACGGCGCCAGGAACGTGATATCAATTCCACCTTTGGGTGACTTTCTGTGTGGAGTTTGTACATTCTCCCTCTGTCTGCGTGGGTTTCCTCCAGGGGCTCCGGTTTCCTCCCACAGTCCCAAGATGTGTAGGTTAGGGTGGATTGGCCATGCTAAATTGCCAATTGTGTTCAGGGAAGTGTAAATGGGTTACAGGGAAAGAGTAATGGAATTGTTGGGCCAAAGGGCCTGTTTCCCCACTGTAGGGATTCTATGATCTATGATCTAAAGTCAAATGGGAGTCAACATATAAGGACAGCTCCATATCACCCATCATTGAATGGCCTGGCAGAAAAAGCAGTCGAAATTTAAGGCTGGCGTGAAGAAACTGTCCTGGTTCCTTTTTGATTATAGGACCACCCCACATGCAATTACAGGGATCACTCCAGCAGAGTTACTAATGGGGTGAAGACTTCGCACCAGGTTCAATCTGATCTTCCTGGACCTGGGGGGATGGGGTGTGAAACGACATCAGGAACTCCAATGCTGAACACAAGACTCCATCAGGAGGGAGAGCCAGTTTACTTCAGTGGGTGGAGTTAGGTGTAAAATCGCCCTGCATGTGTAAGAGGCATGGCTGATGCGAAGTCAGGACCAATGATGTATAAAGTTCATGTGAATGCGATAGTTCTGAACAAGCACATGGACCATATGAAAGCTGCAAACCCGTAAACTGTGCAAGAGCAAAATGGGCCCAGCTCCTCGGAACAGTCAGAAAGGCTGCCAGAACCTGTGGGCTCACCCTCTCCATCAAGCATTGATGTGTACTCTGAATCAGAGATGGACATAGAATCACAGAATCTTTCTAACATATGTTGCAGACAGCCTGCACTTTGGAGAGTTTTGGTGCTCATTCCCTAATAGAATAAATGGATTTCTGTGTGCAGTTTTGGCCACCTTACCTCATGAGGATATTACTGCCATCGAGGGAAAACAAGAAAGTTCCTCAGACTTGTTCCTGGGATGGTAGGACTGCCCTTTGAAGAGACACTGGACAAACTGGGCCTACATTCTCTAGAGATTGAACAAGTGGAAGATGATCTTATTGAAACCTACAAAATCCTTAAAGTTATAGACAGGGTAAACAATTCACATCAACTCTGAAGAGTCATCTCGACTCGAAACATTAGCTTGCTCTCTCTCCACAGATGCTGCCTGACCTGCTGTGATTTCCAGCATGTTTTTGTTTTCAGTACAGATTCCAGCATCTGCAGTAATTTGCTCCTACATAGACACCTGGTAAGATATTTCCCCTGGTTGGGGGAATCTAGAACCAGGGGGCACAATTTTAAAATAAGGAGCTTGTAAATTTGGTTGGAGATGAAAGGAAATGTTGTTGCTTTGAATGTTGTGAATTTTGTAATTCTCTACCTCAGAGACTGTGAAAGCTCTGTCACAGAGTGTGTTTTAAAGCGGAGATTGACATATTGCTGGTTATATCAATGACATGGAGACAATGTGAGAAGAAGACATTAAAGCAGATGTACAGTCATGATCATATATAATGGCACAACAGGGTGGGTGGGCTGAATGGTTTACTTTGCTCCTCCGTTCCTGGATCTCAATTTTAAAAAAAGGCCAAACATTCCCTTTCAAAAGATGGGAAAGATTGTGTGAGCCAATATTGGGAAGCTGAAAGGACTTCAGCAGGGAATGTTGATGTTTAAATTGATCCTGAGACAATGAGCAAGATTGTACCTTCACTGAAAGGCCTAGAGGGAGCCAATGAACAAGCTACTCTCAATTTAGTTCCTTTTATCTAATTGATCCTCAAACCAAATGAAAAGGTTTTAAAATGATTAATAAAAAAAATGCTTCTTTCGAAGGCTGCAATAAACCAACTGTGTGTCAAATTCAGGCACAGCAGTCTAATGATTTAAATACATTCATAAACAGGAAGCCTTGAACACATTACTGAGAAGCAGCAATGACAGACTTTAGCCACCAATAGCCCTCAGCTGATTCTCTCAAATCCACACCGTGACTAATGTCCAACAGGAACACAGGATCCAGTGAATTAAATCTAGAATGTTCAACAGTCCACCAACATATTTATATTTTTGTCAAAGTGCTATGGGAATTTGACGATTGTAGCACTCCATGTTTTGAAGTTGTTTCTATTAGATAACCAAGCGTTACCCAAGCTGAGTAAACCAGGATTTTCAGGATTCTGAAAGAAATTTGCACATCCACTCCGACACTCAGTAACAGCAGTAGGTACCATCTGCAAGATGCCCTGCAGAAATTCACTACACATCCTCAGACAGCACCTTCCAAACCCACAACCACTTCCATCTAGAAGGACAAGGGCAGCAGATACAAGGGAACACCACCCCCTGCAAGTTCCCCTCCAAGCCACTCACCATCCCGACTTGGAAATATATTGCCGTTCCTTCGGTGTCACTGGCTCAACATCCTGGAATTCCCTCTCTAATGGTATTTTGGATAACTATTCCGAATGGGCTTCAGTGGTTCAAGACGGCAGCTCGCCACCACCTTCTCAAGGGACAACTACGACTGGGCATATATTCCTGATCCAGCCAGTGACATCCATATGCCATGAAAGAATTTTAAAAAGGTACAAATATTGATCCAACTAAATGGTTCTCTCTGAGAGATTCAGTCACAAGAAATAAAAGGGTAAACATGGAGAAGGATAAGACAAATAGTTTGGAATGGTTTCACCTAAGTTGAGGACTGAGTTCACAGGGATGGACCGTTAGCGAAGGCAAACAAGATGGACATTGGTGGGTCTGGGACATGCAACTGAATCCAATATTATTGAGAAAGTGAGGAATTCCAAACCTGAGCTCCACCTGCCTGTTCTAATTACAAAACAAAGATGTGCCCGAATAGTAACTGGAATTAATAACTTGGGAGTAAATTATTTAGTATTCTCATTGGCTAAAAATCACATTAGATTTAGGTGTAATAAACAGAAAATGCTAGAGAAACTGCAGGTCTGTGGAAAGAGCACGCGAGTTAGTGTTTCGAGCCTGGTATGACTCCTGTTCTGAAACACTAGCTATTACTCTCTCCACAGATGTAGCCAGACCTGCTGAGTTCCTCCAGCACGTGCTGTGTTTGTTTATTTCAGATTTCTAGCTTCTGCAGCATTTTGCTTTTATGTGATCTGCGTGTGTCTGGAAAATAAATCAACTCATCGCCCCAAACAGTGAAGCTCATATCATATTTTCAATGTATTTTCTGTCAGCCCTTCACCTCTGTTTTGTGATAAAACACTGAATTTTTAATAAGCAGAAGTACCCCATTTCTCCTTTAATGGAAATGTTGCTGTTTTATTAAAACTCTTTGTGATGGACTCTTGCTGAGGGAGCAATATATCTTACTAACCTTTAGAATCTGTCTGCAGTAAAAAAGTCACTAAAATCAAAAGATTGGAGTTAAATAATAAATGAAATCAGAGCAGGAAATGTATCACAAAACGTGCAGCTCCATCTTGGCTTCTTGTATTTATATTACTGAATAACAAGGCCGGAGTGAATTGAAAATTCCTAAATGGAATCTGCTACTGCTATTATCTGGCAGTGCATCTTCTCAGAAGTCAAAGGGCTGATGGCAAAGGCCAAATCCGATAAATCATACAAGATGTCATTTCATCCTAAGTGAAATAAGTAGCAAAAATAGAAACTGTCAGCTGGATGGTGGCAGAGATGCTAAGCTGGAATCCTTCCCCTTGCTTCCTGCCCCCTCTCTATACTGTCCTTTCCCTGTGTCACAGCACCGAATTCTGATTGTATCCAATCAAAGAAAATTTGTCCTTTTGTGTCTGAGGCACAAAGGATAAAGTTCTGTTTAGGGTCATGTGCGTACTCCCTCTTTTTCCCTCACAAAGGTCAAGGACGACCAGCAAAGCTGAGAAAATGGATCATTTTTCATTTGCTGCAGCTGACAGCATAAACTGTCTTTTGTCAATGGCTGTACAATATTAATCAACTTTGCTGATCTGACAGACAAGGCAATGGTTTCAGACAGCTCCCTTTAGCTCTCGAGAGCTTTCTCCTGCTAAAGATTGATTCCCAACGTCAGACCCTCTGGAGATTGTTGGACACTCTGAGATTTCCTACAAGAGAAACCTGTTTGAGGTTTGTAGATTGAGTGAGCGGAGTGTGTGAGTGGTAATTCTGTGTTAAGGAACATAAACAAAAATATGACATGGTGAGCAGCTGTGACGTTCCCCAGACAAAGGAAGCAGTGAAGCATATTTGAAAACTCCAGGGAAATGTCCCAGACGGGTGCTATGACAAGGCAGAAGTTACATCTGTACCAGGATTCCAGAAAAGTCAAAGATCATAATACCAAAGGGTGCTGGGTAAACAATGAGGACTTAGCCCAGTGGCTGACCAAATCGATCACCCATGCAGACAGCAGGTTGGCTCTGAATGAAGCTGTGGAAACTTGAGGATTATTGAGACAGCATTGCATGCCATTCCTGGGCAAAAAAAATGCACAACAGATAGAGAACTCTGTTGAAATCAGCACGGGGGAGAATTTAACAAACGAAAGAAGCTCAGCAGCTGCATTGCTGAACCTTCTGACAGAGAGCCTCACAGCCTAGCTTCACATCACTAACATTAACAAAAGGCAAATGTACAGAGCCCAGAGCTGACCACCAGTTTTATATTACAGTCTGGCTTACGGACCAGGAACTGTTTCGTTTCCAAACGTAGACAATGTGAGATCCAGGGGGCGTGTGAAGGGATGAAGTCATGATGTCAACGCACTGCTAAAAGATGAGCAGAAAAGACAAATCCATTGTAGTCAGTGAACAAATTCAATGAGAATTCGCTGTAGATAACAGTTACAGTGGAGCAGCCTGGGCTCAAAGCGAACAAGTTGTGAGGGCAGTGTAACCAGACGCTGACCCTGGGTCTGGCATTCCACCACCATGGCACATTATGAGGTGCACCCAGTGTGCTGTGCACACAGGAAATCCAGTTCCAGAGATACAATCAGAGACTCTAATGGGTTGTAACTCAACAGAAAAAGCCTGTACTGCCCACAGGATTGTGCCTGAGACTTGTCTTAGGAGTTGGGCCTGATAGTGAGCTGAGGATCAGGTTAAAACCCCATGAACAGCAGCTATGATGAGGCCAGGTAGCAGTAAGCTGGTTGAAGGATCTGTACATACATTCCTCTGATACTAGCCACTTCCCACTTTGTCTGTTGTGTGGGATTTTCACATTTCACTCAGGACTGAGGCTGCTCACAATCCAGTGGGAGATTGGAAATTCGGTATTAACAGGATCCACCATGTTGAAACTCTCTGTGACAAATCAGAGATTAGTGAGGTTGTGGAGATATTTTCAGACAGTTCCTTCCAGATATGGAGAGCTCTCGTAGGGGGCCACAGTAAATACTGACACTCACTCCCTAGAGACCCCTGTAAACACCAACACACTACCCCCGACCCCCACCGGAGATTCTCTGTAAATACTGAGACACTCCCCGACCCCCACCCCCAGAGATTCCCCGTAAATCCTGACACACTCTCGTTTCCCACGGACTCCATTGTAAATACTGACACACTCTCACTCCCCAGGGACACCCCTGTAAATACTGACACACTCTCACTCCCCAGGGACCCCCCTGTAAGTACTGACACACTCTCATTCCCCAGGGACCCCCCTGTAAATACTGACACACTTTCATTCCCCAGGGACACCCCTGTAAATACTGACACACTGTCATTCCCCAGGGACCACCCTGTAAATACTGACATACCCTCACTCCCCAGGGACCCCCCTGTAAATACTGACACACTCTCATTCCCGAGGGACCCCCCTGTAAATACTGACACACTCTCACTCCCGAGGGACCCCCCCTGTAAATACTGACACACTCTTACTCCCAGGGGCCCCCATGCCACTCCAGCTGCTTGTGATCCCACAAATGAATTGAAATGTTGCCCTACATTTTCGGTTCCTTTTGACTGCACTCCAGTGGAAGGTGTTCTGTGTTATGGTAATGCCTATAGTAGGCGAACAGATTCCCAGATCAGCACTGATAAACCAGTGGCCCATGACTGAAGCATTGTGACAGCCTGTGTGAGAACCAATCTCCTCCATTCCCATGGATGGCAGAAAGATGGCCCCACAACCTCTCACCACCAAACCATTCCACCCATTTGCAAGTTCGGTATTCGCCGTGGGGAACCTGGTGATGTTTCCCAGCCCAGCTGGCTGCATGTTTATTCACTCAATCCTATTCATTTTAGATTAGTTTAGCGTCACTGATCTTATTACTGGCTAGGTGAGTCAGTAATTGAAAATGAAAATGCCTTTACCATCCAAGGTTTATTATAAACCAGGAATGATCACATGCCTTGCTGTGATTGACAATTAATGCAACCTTAGGAGGCAAAGCTCAAGATTCACATGAAGTGAATCCTGCACAATTTTGATTTCAAACAAAAATGACGCACGTTAAACACAGTGTTCTTATAAAATGCTTTTATTTAAAACAATATTATTTAGACATCTTCATATTCTTTAAGGAACTGCTTTGATAGCATGGTCACATGGAGTTTCTGTGGGGAAGGTCAGGTGTGTATTTGGAATCTATCTCCCAGATTTCACAGCCATTCAGACACCCAAAGTTAATATCAGCCCCATTAGTGTTTATCAAACACAAATGGGTTTCATCAG
>NW_025966063.1:69547-71000 GCF_021869965.1 Rhincodon typus | reverse complement strand
GGTGCGGTGGTACGCGAGGACGAGGGGGATTCTGTTTTTGTTGTTATTGCGGGGAGGGGGTGTGAGGGATGAGTTGCGGGAAATGCGGGAGACACGGTCAAGAGCGTTCTCGACCACTGAGGGGGCAAGTTGCGGTCCTTGAAAAACGAGGACATCTGAAATGTACGGGAGTGGAATGCCTCATCTTGGGAGCAGATGCGGCGGAGGCGAAGGAATTGGGAATAGGGGATGGCATTTTTGCAGGAAGGTGGGTGGGAGGAGGTGTATTCTAGGTAGTTGTGGGAGTCGGTGGGCTTGAAATGGATATCGGTTTCTAGGTCCAGGAAGGAGAGAGGGGTATTAGAGATGGTCCAGGTGAACTTAAGGTTGGGTTGGAAGGTGTTGGTGAAGGGGATGAACTGTTCGAACTCCTCGTGGGAGCACGAGGCGACGCCGATACAGTCATCAATGTAACGGAGGAAGAGGTGGGGTTTAGGGCCACCTTTAGCTACGGAAGAGGGATTGTTCCACGTAACCTACAAAGAGGCAGGCATAGCTTGGGCCCATGCGGGTACCCATGGCCACCCCCTTTGTTTGTAGGAAGTGGGAGGAATTGAAGGAGAAGTTGTTGAGGGTTAGGACGAGTTCGGCTAAGCAGATGAGGGTGTCAGTGGAGGGGGACTGGTCGGGCCTGTGGGACAGGAAGAAGCAGGGAGGGCCTTTAGGCTATCTGTATGGGGAATGCAGGTGTATAGGGACTGGACGTCCATGGTAAAGATGAGGTGTTGGGGACCGGGGAATTGGAAGTTCTGGAGGAGGTGGAGGGCATGGGTGGTGTCACGGACGTAGGTAGGGAGTTCCTGGACGAAGGGAGAGAAAATGGAGTCGAGATAGGTGGAGGTAAGTTCGGTGGGGTAGGAGCAGGCGGAGACAATGGGTCGAACAGGGCAGCCGGGTTTGTGGATTTTGGGAATTTGATAGAAGCGGGCGGTGCGGGGTTGGGGAACAATGAGGTTGGAGGCTGTGGGTGGGAGGTCACCTGAGGTGATGAGGTTGTGGATGATTTGGGAGATGATGGTTTGGTGGTCAGTGGTGGGGTCATGATCAAGGGGGCGGTGGCAGGTGGTGTCAGAGAGTTGGCGCCTGGCCTCGACGATGTAGA
The DNA here is from genome assembly GCF_021869965.1 of Rhincodon typus. Lineage (NCBI taxonomy): Eukaryota > Metazoa > Chordata > Chondrichthyes > Orectolobiformes > Rhincodontidae > Rhincodon > Rhincodon typus. The sequence continues at coordinate 69,859 of NW_025966063.1, read as the reverse complement.
GGTCAGTGCGCCATACTACAACTGCGCCTCCCTTGTCTGCGGGTTTTATGGTGAGGTTGGGATTGGAGCGGAGGGAGCAGAGGGCTGCATGTTCTGTGGGGGAGAGGTTGGAGTGGGTGAGAGGGGTGGAGAGGTTGAGGCGATTGAAGTCTCGACGGCAGTTGGAGATGAAGAGGTCGAGGGAGGGTAGGAGGCCTTGGGGTGGTGTCCAGGAGGAGGGGGTGTGTTGGAGGCGTGAGAAGGGGTCAGTAGAGGGAGGGTTAGGCTCACGATTAAAGAAGTAAGCGCGGAGGCGGCGGGAGAAATGTTCAA
>NW_025966063.1:0-9547 GCF_021869965.1 Rhincodon typus | reverse complement strand
GACGTTTCGGGCCTAGACCCTTCTTCAGAAATGTCTAGGCCCGAAACGTCAGCCTTCCTGCTCCTCTGATGCTGCTTGGCCTGCTGTGTACATCCAGCTCTACACCTTGTTATCTATTTGACTAATTCATCCGCTTTATTGCAAATCTCTGTACATTAAGACACAAAGCCTTAAGACTTAAAACAAAAATAGAAATTGCTGCAAAACCTCAGCAAATCTGGTAACATCTGTGGAGAGAAATCAGAGTTGATGTTTCAGGTCCAGTGACCCACCTTCAGAATTGATGGTAGCTAATGTGACAATGCTGTCACTTTGAAAAGGTTATTTTGTTCTTGTTTTTTTTTGAAGAGATATTGTAAAGGCAGAGGTGCCGATGACTCTAGGGAGTAACAGTTTAACAATGGAAGGGGAGTGGTCAGTTTTCCCAGTTCAGGTTTTTTTTTAAGCTGTAGCAGTCATAAGATGTTTTGAGTGTGACAAGCGTTCCAAGCAAGGCTACCTTCTTAAAATATTTTGAGGGGCCTGGCCTGGTCCATAACACAAAGAAATGTTTGATATTTATACAGAAGATGAGGAGAGGGGAGAGTAAACGTTAGGTGATAATGGAGCCCAAAAAGACAGACAAACAGTTGGGCAGGTAAAGGACTGGGTAAAGGTCAGTCTTGGGGGATGAAAGCTGCTAATGGGGGTTATTAGTAGCTGACAATAGGTTGTGTGTGGTAACAGCCCATGTGATGACAAGGCCTGGAGAGTGGGACTTGGGGTAAGGTCATTTATATATAGCACAAAAAGCAATGTATGTAGTACTTGGAGATAGTAGGAACTGCCGATGCTGGAGAATCTGAGATAACAAGGTGTAGAGCTGGATGAACACAGTAGGCTGAGCAGGAAAGCTGACGTTTTGGGTCTGGACCCTTCTTCGGAAATGGGGGAGGGTAGTACTCTGCCTTGCAGAACTGGAAACAGTCTTCCAGATATATTATCTGCCATTACCTTCCATCCACAGATCCAATTTTGTATCCTTGCCGTTTGCTTTTGGATCCCATGCGCTGTTGATAATTTGGGGTCTTGTTAAAATCCTCACTGAAATTCGTGCAGATTACATCGAATGTATTATTGTCATCAACCCTCCTTGGTACCTTCTCAGGCTAGTTAATCAGGGGATGGACAAGGGGCATTTAATTTTGGAGCCTTGTGTACAAAGCAAAGTTATGAAAAGCGTGTCAAAAACACTGGTTCAACCTGAACTTGAGTTTTGTATCGTGTTCTGGGAAATTTATTCAGAATGAGGATGTATCTGGCATATTTGAAAGAATGCAGGAAAGATTCAGGAGAATGTTTCCAGGCATGTGAACAATAGTTACCTGTGAAGTTGGAGCTCCTTGGAAAAGTAAAAGCTAAAAGGAGATTTGATTGAGCTGCTCGAAATCGTGAAAGGTCTGGTCAGAGTAGCTAGTGAAAAACATTGAAAGGAAAATTGCAAGCTGAAAACCACTGATTTAAGGTATTTGGCAGAAGAAGCAATAATGATTGAAGGAATAACAGTATTTATGTATGGTTGGATCAGGAATGAACTAATTGTGTTATAGGCAAATTCAGTCAAGGCCTCCTAAAGAGAATTGGACAGTTATCTGAAGAGATATTCATGAGATAATCTTTGCAGAGCTTAGATGTAAAGCATGGGGAGGGGGTGATTGTGAGTTGTTCTTGCAGAGAGTCAACATGGACATGATGGGATGAATGGACTTCTATGCTGTAACCATTCTGTGGTTATATAAGGCTATAAATTGGTCCTATATTAGAAGAGCTTCTGTCTATGCCACATTTATCCTTTTCTTAACAAATTGTGCTAATCTACTTAATTTTTGACCCGATGATAGTACTGTTCTGAATGTAAAATTCTAAAATTCTTTTATTTTTCCAAATACTTTGGCAGGAAGAATTGGAAAATATGCTGGGCCAATTATTGTAGGGTAAGTTTTTGAATGTTTACAACTATATTGTATTGCTCTGTTTGTTCTTGGATTTGTGTATTAATACCAATGCAGACATGACAGGCCGATGGTCTCAACCTATGATGTAACAATTCTAGGACTCTAGGAACTGAAACATAACTTTCAACTGTATGTATTTTATCTTTGTAATTGTGGCCTCTATTTGCATTTTTCAGTTGCTTTTCGTATCTGTCTTTTTGATGATTTGTGTACTTGGACTCCAAAATCTCTTTTTTCCCTCTATAGTGCTTAGTTTATCATCATTTAGGAAGTACTCCAATCAACTTTACTTGGGTACAAAGTGAATGGCTCTCATTTTGCCATATTGGATGACACTAAATATTTTTTCCACTCATTCACTTAACCTATCAATGTTTTTTAGCTTCTTCCTGCTCCTTTCTGCACAAGTTGATACCACTCAGTCAGAAGGGGCATCAACAAGAACTAGATAGTTGTCCCCTTGATTCAACCCCTAGAGCAATAAGCTATCGGTTACTGAGGACAAGGGCCTTTGACTCCAATTGTTAGTAGTAAACCTCTATTGGAAGTAACCTAGGGACAGATTCTTTGGTTTTGGCATACTGACAGGAAACATCTGATCTGCTTCAGATAAATCAAATTCATGCCTGATGAATTGCCAGCAGGACACTGTCAACTCCTTTGATACTATGCAGCATTAGCTGAGTGTTTACTGACCCAACAAGGATGGATTTCCCAAACTACCACAGTGTTGGTGACAGCCATACACCCAAACTAGCTGAGAGTTGGTAGGTACTAGCCTTATGTCCGAATCAGAAAGTCACAGATTTAAGTCACAGATGTTGATGGTAGAAGATTCTGTGAAGGTAATGTCATTCAATGGAACATACTAATAGCTCCCAAAAATAATGGAGAATCCGGGGGCTAATATAAATGAAGAGCTGCAGGGTATTAATATTTGTGAAATAAAAACACACCAGAAATCTCTTAATAGGATTTAAAGTAGATAAACTCCCTGGACCTGATGGTTTCAGCCATGTTGATTGGAAGGTGGCATATTTAATCCTACTGTTTTAGAAAGAAGGAAGAGATCAAAGGGAAAACTACAGACCTGTTGACCTGGTATATGTCGGAGGGAGTCTAAAATGAGTGGTACAATAACAGGACACTTATTAAAATAATGATAGGACTGAGCAGAGTCAACATGGATTTATGAATGGAAATTTATGCTTTTCAAACTTAGAGCATTGTAACTAGCAGAATGTATGTATGTATAATTTAGGAGCAGAAGTAGGCCATTCAGCTCTTCAGGCTTGCTCAACGCCAAGAAGATAATAGCTGTTTAATTTGTGTTCTACAGTGCACGTTCACATCTATCCCCATAACCTTAGATTCTTGTTAGACAAAAGAATCAATCTACTTTAGCCTTAAAAATATTCAATGATCCTGCCTTCAGTACCTTCTGAGGCAAGGCATTCCAAAGCCGCAATATCTAGAACATAGAACGTAGAACATTACAGCACAGTACAGGCCCTTTGGCCCTCGATGTTGCACCGACCTGTGAAACCAATCTGAAGCCCATCTAACCTAAACTATTCCATTATCATCCATATGTTTATCCAATGACCATTTAAATGCCCTTAAAGTTGGCGAGTCTACTACTGTTGCAGGCAGGGCATTCCACGTCCTTACTACTCTGAGTAAAGAACCTACCTCTGACATCTGTCCTATATCCATCACCCCTCGATTTAAAGCTATGTCCCCTCGTGCTAGCCATCACCATCCGAGGAAAAAGGCTCTCGCTGTCCACCCTATCTAATCCTCTGATCATCTTGTATGTCTCTATTAAGTCACCTCTTAACCTTCTTCTCTCTAACGAAACAGCCTCCAGTCCCTCAGCCTTTCCTCATAAGACCTTCCCTCCATACCGGGCAACATCCTAGTAAATCTCCTCTGCACCCTTTCCAATGCTTCCAATCCTTCCTATAATGCGGCGACCAGAACTGTACGCAATCTCCCAAAAGAAAAAAAAAATTCCCTTCATCGTTGTCATAAAAGGGTGACCTCATAGTTTGCTCATAAGAGTATCTAAATATCCTTCCATATCCATCTTGTCAAGACCGTTCAGGCTCATAGAAACTTCAGTCAAATCATCGCTTGCTATTCTAAACTCTGGTGAAAATGATCCTTGCCTGTTTAATGAGACAGTCTGCTTATTCTGGGTGTCAATCTAGTAAACCTTCTGTGAATTGCCTTTAATGCATTTTCATCTTTCCTTAGATAAGGATATCAGAACTGAGCACAGTATTCAAGATGTAGTCTCCCGAATGCTCTATAACTAAGGCATAACCTCCTTACTTGTATGTTCAGCTCCTCTAATAATAAGGGGTAGCATGTCATTAGCCTTTTTAATCACTTGCTGTACCTGCATTCCAACTTTTTGCTAGAACACCTAGATCCCTGTGCATCTTACAATTATGCAGTTGTTCTCCATTTAACGGGTACCTTGCATCTTACCACATTATACTCTGTGCAAAATTTTTGCCCAGTTACTTAACCAATCTATCAATCTGCATCCTTGTTATGTCATTCTCACAATGTACTTTCCAATCTATCTTCATGTCAACTGCAAATTTAACCACATGCCTTTGATCCTCTCATGTGAGTCGTTGATATAATTACAGAAAGTTGAGGACCCAACACAGATGCTTATAGGAACCCCACCAAACTTTGTCACATACAACCAATTTGGCAAAAGAACCATTTTTTGCATCCTCTGTTTTCTGCCAGTCAGCTGACCTTCTATACTTCTACCCTACATCATTAGCTCCACTTTTAGTGGAAACATGTTAAACACCTTCAGGACATTCAAATTCAGTGTATCTGTAGACTTCCATTTACATTATTCTTTCAAGGAATTCCATTAGGATGGCATTGTGGCATAGTGGTTAGCACTGCTGCTTCACAGTGCCAGACACCCAAGTTTGATTCCAGCCTTGGGTCGACTGCCTGTGTGGAATTTGCATGTTCTCTCTGTGTCTGTGAGAGCTTCTGCCGGATGCTCTGGTTTCCTCCCACACTCCAAAGATGTGCAGATTAGGTGAAATGGCCATGCTAGATTGAGTAGTGTCCTGGGATACAGGCTAGATGAGTTAGCCATGGTAATTTCAGGGTTATGGGAATAGGGTGGGGAATCTGGATCTGGGTGGGATGCTCTTTGGAGGGTTGGTGCAGGACTTGATGGGCCAAATGGTCTCTTTTCACAGGGTGGGGATTCTGTGAATAAATTAGATAAACAAAATTTTGCTTTCACAAAATCCTGCTGACACTTTTCAACTACCATGAGTTTTTTGAAGTGATGATTATGATTTCCTTAATTGATTCTAATACAAATGTTTAATTACCAGTGATCCAAAGGACCCCTTTCCCATGACATATATCCCTCCCTTCTTGAATGGAGGTGTTAAATTTGTTACTGTCACGTCTGAGGAAATCTTGCCAGAATCTAACAAATCTTGGAAAATTAACATTGATGCAAATATGAACTCATTAGCCACCTCTTTTAAAACTCTAGGATGAAGTCCAACTGTACCCAGAGATTTGTCAGCCCATAGCTCCATCAGTTTGCTCAATACCATTTCCCTAATGATTCTAATTTCACTGAGTTCCTCTCTTTGTTCAACCTCCTGATGTACACTTACTACCAGCATGATTTTTGTATCCTCTACAGTGAAGACAAAAGAAAAATATATATTCATTTTAAATCTTTAAGCGTAGAAAAAGCACATCATCTTTTAAAGGGACCACACAATGCTTTCCCCCCCTACCATTTTACAAATATCAAATTCTAACTTCCTGCCTCCCAATCCTCAAGTACACTACCCAACTTAACAACAGATGCACTCCGTTCAATATACTGGCAGTTTATTCACTATGTCATCACCACTCAGAAGGACTGACAGGACATGCATGTGAGGAAAACTATATACAATACTGACTACTGAACTGGTCACCATGTTGTTATTTCAATGCTATATATCAAGATATCTTCCCCTAGATTGACTGAGCATTAACATTAGTTTTGTGAAACCAATGAGGTAGTCAAGAAATTTGGTCTTTATAGTGTTTACCAGAATGACAAGTCATCAGTATCAAAGTACAATGCTACTGGAATATCCTGCGCAAATTCAGAGAGGAATGCAAGAGTGCTGAAGTAGAAAACAGACAAACTTCAATCTCATATAGACCACAATCTCTCACAGACCACAACAACTGGAAAAGATTCTGTAATGCTGTGAAATGTCTATGGATCTCAGTCTGTTGGTTCATTATCAGTCCTCAATAATTTGCAAATTTTAGAATAATCATAGAGGAATCTTACACCTCTCCATCGCCAGAAAAACCTTTGCCAGGATCCTTCTAAACTAATTATTACAACATTTTGATCAGGATCTGCTGTCAAAGAGTCACTGGCTTCGGAAAAGATCAATGAACTACAGGTATGGCATTTCCAGTAAAACTTTGGAAGATAATGGAGATACTCAGCTTCAATAGTGGCATGTTTGCAGGTGTCCTGGATCATGATGTGCCTTCTGAACAATTCAAGTTACGGATGAAGTTAACCAGGATGGCGTGATAAAGTAAATCCTCTTCAGCATGTTTTTCTCTCGTGTGATTGTGTTACTGACATTGAAATCAGATATCGTATGGATTAGGTTTTAAAAACGCAGACGTCATGATTTCTGATGGCTGAGCAACAGATGCTGGTTCAGAGCTGGACTTGCAGCATAAACATGGACTTGAATGCATGTGAAAACATCCTTATGATCAGCATCAAGAAAATTGAAGTAGTGAAGTAGTCCCCTTCAGGAAAGCCTATTTTGAGCCCAATGTTTTGGACCAGAACCTCATACAACCAACTCCTCTCCACAAACCTAGCGACCCTTGGCAACACCAAGTTGCGGATCCCAACAGTCTCAGGCTGCCATCATCACTGCCTGCAAAAACTCGATTGGCCACTCAACCAGAAAATATCAAGGCTGGTTTGATGAGAATGATCATGAAATCCAGGAACTGTTAACCCGGAAGCTCATGGCTCACTTGGAAGAGAAAAGGTAGGCCTACAGGTGACTGAAGGCGGAGGTCCAAAAACAATCCCATGTCAGAAAGAACAGGTGGTGGGTAGAGAAAGCATTGGAGGCCTAACGAGTGGCCTACAACCACGCCATGCATAGTTTCTTCTGTGCTGTCAATACCAGATACAGACCAAACACCAAAGGCCCCACCCCACTGCTGGTCACGGAGGGAGTGACTCTTGGCAAAGATAAAGAAGCCATCAAAAAATGCTGGAGAGAGCACTTCAGCGACCTCCTCAACCAGGGTTCTGTCATTAATCCGAGCATTCTTGAATGCATCCCACAGCATACTACATGCCACGAGGTCAGCAAAACCTCAGTCTTGCACGAAGTAGAGAAGGCCATCTGCCAGCTTAAGAACAACAAGGCTCCTGGAGCAGACGGTATCCCCGTGGAGGCAAAGAGCTCCTGCTGCAGCTACTTATCTGGAAGGAGGAGACATCCCAGGAGAGATCTGAGATACCATAGTAGTGAGTATTTTCAATAAAGGGAATAAGTTCGACTGTGGTAACTACAGGGGGATCTTCCTGCTGTCAACAATTGGAAAAGTCATTGCCAAGGTCCTCCACACCCATCTCCTCCCTCTGGCTGAAGAACTGTTCCTGGAGTCACAGTGTGGTTTTCAGCCATGGAGCCAACGGCTAAGATTTTCACTGCGACAGCTGCAGGAGAAATGCAGAGAAAAGAACTTACCCCTGTACATGGCCTTCTATGGCCTTACAAAGGTCCTTCGACACTGTCAATCACGAAATATTATGGAGCGTCCTTCTCCGCTTAAATTGCACCATGAAGTTTGTCACCATCCTTCACGTGCTTTGCAACTACATGGAAGTCGTAGTGTTGACAAATGCTTCCACCACCACCCCATTCCCTGTTCGGACTGATGTCAAGTTGGGCTGCGTCATCACCCCAACATTGTTCTCGATTTCATTTGCTGCAAAGGTCTACCTCACTGATTGGCAGGCAGGTGGGATCCTCAACAACAGGGAGGCACGTGCGAGGCTGGAAGAAGATACAGTAATCAGAAATAGCAGGTTGAAGAGACAGATCAGGCTGGAACAGGACAGGAAGTGAGGAATGCCTGTTGGATTAAATTGCATCTTTTTCAATGCAGGAGGGCTGATAGGTAAGGCTGATGAACTCAGGGCATGGATAGGTACCTGGGGCTGGGATATTATAGCCATTACAGAAACGTGACTAAAGGAGGGACAGGACTGGCAGCTTAAAGTGCCAGGGTACAGGTGCTTTAGGTGGGAAAGAGGTGGAGGAAAGAGGGGAGGGGGAGTTGCATTTTTGATTAAGGGGAATATCACAGCAGTAGCCAGAGATGAAATAACTGAGGGATCATCCAGTGAGGCTGTGTGGGTGGAGCTAAGAAATAAGAAGATGGTGATATTTTGGGGTTGTACTATGGGCCTCCAAATACTCAATGGGAATTTAGAGGAGCAAATAGGGAGGGAGATTGCAGACACTTGTGGGAGAAAAAAGGTTGTCATAGTGAAGTATTTAGATGTGCATTTGCGATACCAAGGCATAAAATTCTATGGGCCAAGTGCTAGAAAATAGGATTAGAATAGAACATGGCACATAGAACTGTACAGCACAGGAAGCGGACCTTCGGCCCACGATGTTGTGCTGAACATGACGCCAAATCTCTTCTGCCTACCATTGGTCCGTTTCCCTTCATTCCTTACATATTCATGTGCTTATCTAAAAGTCCCTTAAATGTCCCTATTGTATCTGCCTCCACCACCACTCCTGGCAGTATGTTCCAGACTCCTACCACTTTGTGTTTAAAAAAAAGCTTGCCCCTCAAATTTCCTTTGAACTTCCCCCTCGAACCATAAATGCATGTCCCCTAGTATTAGACTTTCAACTCTGGGAAAAAGATTCTGACCATCAACCCTATCTATGCATCTCATAACGTTAGACTTCTATCAAGTTTCTCTTCAATCTGTGCTGCTCCATAGAAAACAAACTGAGGTTTTCCAGCCTCTTCTTATAGCACATACCTTCTATTCAAGGCAGCATCCTGGTAAATCTCTTCTGCACCCACTCCAAAGCCTCCAGTGCTTCCAGTAAAGTGGCGACCATAATTGAATGCAGTACTCTTAAGTGTGGCCAATCCAAAAACTTACAAAGCGGCAACATGACATCCTGACTCTTGTACTGAATTCCCCGACCAATAAAGGTAAGCATACAGTATGCCTTCTTTACCACCCTATCTGCCAGCATGGCTACTTTCAGGGAGCTATGGACTTGAACCCCAAGATCCTTCTGAACATCAATGCTGTTCAGAGCCCTGCCATTAACTTTGTACTTTTCCTTAACATTTGATCTTCCAAAGTGCAGCACCTCTCACTTACTCGGATTAAACTCCATCTGCCATTTCTCCACCCATATCTGCAACTGATCTACATATCCCGCTGCATCCTTTGA
>NW_025966062.1:68663-71000 GCF_021869965.1 Rhincodon typus | reverse complement strand
ATGCTTTCTTCACGTATGAACTTCAAACAACTGAAGTCAATCTGACAACTTTGATTAGGCAATAATTGAGCAGAGACTAACATATTAAAAGCTTATTATAAATGCTAAAAATGTGACAATCAAATTAATTATTTTTTCATTATAAAATAAGATGAAGTATTGTGATGACTAACATATAATACTTAAGTTGCCTAACAAAACAAGTCTTTGTTCAGGTTCTCTCCCCTGGTATCGATGCTGAGAGGTATTTATGTGTCTTTTAGAGGTGACCATCAGTGGCAATTGGTAGGTCATATTTAGTTTTCCATCATCATTGCAATATTTACAAGCCATTTTTCCCTTTAGACTTGATATTGTCAACCTGCTCTAGTTCTAGATTGAATGAATCCAATCTCTGCCTGATATCTCTCTAGTCCCTACATGTGGTTTGATCGCAATCTTCGTCTAACACCTCTGCAGCAATGACCCCATAGACATTATCAGCTGTTTGTCTTCATCCTGGTTAATCACTCCATACACAGACCTTTCGTTTCTGACAGTTAAAATTCCACTCTAAAAATGCTTTCTTTGTCTTACATGATGACCACCACAACATGCAACTTGTCCTGAGGCCTTGATCCTATTTAACACAGTGCCCGGCTCTGAGCCCCGCTGGTACACAGTGCCCCAGTCTGAGACCCTCTGATACACAGTGCCCATGTTTGTGCCCCTCTGGTACACAGTTCCCATGTCTGAGCTCCTCTGGTACACAGTGTCCAGGTCTGAGACCCTCTGATACACAGTAGAATCATAGAATCCCTACAGTGTGGAAACAGGCCCTTCGGCCCAACAAGTCCACACCGAACCTCACAGCATCCCACTCACGCCCATCCCCCTATAGCCCACCTAACCTACACTGCCCTGAACACTACAGGCAATTTAGCATGGCCAATCCACCTACCCTGCACACCTTTGGATTGTGGGAGGAAACCGGAGCACCCAGAGGAAGCCCACACAGACACAGGGAGAATGTGCAAACTCCACACAGACAGTCGCCCGAGGCTGGAATCGAACCCGGTTTTTCCCCTGGTGCTATGAGGCAGCAGTGCTAACCACTGTGCCACTGTGCCACCCATTTTTTTTTAAAATTCTTTATCTGGGGAATGGGGCAAACAAACCAACATGAAACTTTAATCCCTGAACTACAGCTACAGACAAAATATAAAACAAAATAAAATATCCCTGGCACTTTTCTACACCCAGAGTCACTTATTTCACCTGAAAGCTGCACAAAACACAAAATAAAATAAGAAGCTAAATCTCAGAGGGGCGCCTCAGGAGCCCTTTCCCCTATAAATGTCTACAATACAAACTTGTTAATTATCCCCTGTCCCCTTCCTTTTCTCTTTTATTTTTTCCCTTTCTCTATCAATCCCTTCCAATGCGCTTGTTGTCTCCCCTCTTTCTTTCTTTCCCCCGTTTTCCTCTCCTCTCTGCTTATTTTATGCAGGCGGCCGCCAAAACTCTAACCGAAAGGGGCGGGTGACAGGAGAGTCAATTTAAATTTTAAAATAAAACTCTGCGTTATTATTGTTATTTCACTCTTCTTCATCTCTCCTCCTCGACACCTCCTCTTTCGCCCTTATCCTTTCCCTCTCTCCCTGCCACAAGCCTCAGTGCCCGGCTCTGAGCCACTTTGGTTCACAGTGCCCATGTCTGAGCCTCTCAGGTACAAAGTTCCCATGTCTGAGCTCCTCTGGTACCTGGTGTCCATGTCTGAGCCCCTCTGGTACACAGTGTCCAGGTCTGAGCCCCTCTGGTACACAGTGCACATGTCTGAGCCCCTCTGGTACACGGTGCCCATGTCTGAAACCCTCTGGTACACAGTGCCCATGTCTGAGCCCCACTGGTACACAGTGTCCGCGTCTGAGCCCCTCTGGTACAGAGTGCCCATGTCTGAAACCCTCTGGTACACAGTGCCCATCTCTGAAACCCTCTGGTACACAGTGCCAATGTCTGAGCCCCTCTGGTATACAGTGCCCATGTCTGAACCCCTGTGGTACATGGTGCCCTGGTCTGAGACCCTCTGGTACACAGTGCCCAGCTCGGAGCCCCTCTGGTACACAGTGCCTGGCTCTGAGCCCCTCTGGTACACAGTGCCTGGCTCAGAGCAATTCTGGTACACAGTGCCTTGCTCAGAGCACCTCTGGTACACAGTGCCTGGCTCTAAGCCCCTCTGGTATACAGTGTCCATGTCTGAGCCCCTCTGGTACATAGTGCCCATGTCTGAACCCCTCTGGTACACAGTGCCCATGTCTGAGACCCTCTGGTACACAGTGCCCATGTCTGAGACCCTCT
>NW_025966062.1:68217-68563 GCF_021869965.1 Rhincodon typus | reverse complement strand
TCTGGTACACAGTGCACATGTCTGAGCCCCTCTGGTACACAGTGCCCCGGTCTGAGAACCTCTGGTACACAGTGTCCGTGTCTGAGACCCTCTGGTTCGCCGTTCCCAGCTCTGAGCCCCTCTGGTACACAATGCCCATGTCTGAGCCTCTCTGGTACACAGTGCGTATGTCTGAGACCCTCTGGTACACAGTACCCATGTCTGAGAACATCTGGTACGCAGTGTCCGGGTCTGAGGCCCTCTGGTACACAGTTCCCATGTCTTAAACCCGCTGGGACACAATGTCCATGTCTGAAACTCTCTGGTACACAGTGCCCATCTTGGAGCCCCTCTGGAACCCACTGCC
>NW_025966062.1:1860-3217 GCF_021869965.1 Rhincodon typus | reverse complement strand
CCGCTCTGGTACACAGTACCCATGTGTGAGACCCTCTGGTACACAGTACCCATCTCTGAACCCCTCTGTACACGGTGCACGGGTCTGAGCCCCTCTGATACACAGTGCCCATATGTGAGAACCTCTGGTACACAGTGTCCATGTCTGAGACCCTCTGGTACACAGTGTCCATGTCTGAGACCCTCTGGTTCGCCGTGCCCAGCTCTGAGCCCCTCTGGTACACAATACCCATGTCTGAGCCCCTCTGGTACACACTGCCCACCTCTGAGCCCCTCTGGTACACAGTGCCCATATCTGAGCCCCTTTGGTTCACAGTGCACGGATCTGAGCGCCTCTGGTACACAGTGCCCGGGTCTGAGCCCCTCTGGTACGCATTGCTTGGGTCTGAGCCCCTCTGGTACAAGAGTGCCCATGTCTGAGCCCCTCTGGTACACAGTGCCCATGTCTGAGCCCCTCTGGTACACAGTACCCGGGTCTGAGACCCTGTGGTATACGGTGCCTGGGTCTGAGACACTCTGGCACACGGTGCCCAGATCTGAGCCCCTCTGGTACACAGTGCCCATGTCTGAGCCCCTCTGGTACACATTGCCTAGATCTGAGCCCCTCTGGTACACAGTGCCCATGTCTGAGCCCCTCTGGTACACGGTGCCCATGTCTGAGCCCCTCTGGTGCACAGTGCCCGGCCCAGAGCCCCTCTCATACATAGCGCCCATGTCTGAGACCCTGTGGTATACGGTGCCCGGGTCTGAGACCCTCTGGTACACGTACCCAGGTCTGAGCCCCTCTGGTACACAGTACCCGGGTCTCAGCCCCTCTGGTACACAGTGCCCATGTCTGAGAACGTCTGGTACACAGTGCCCATGTCTGAGAACGTCTGGTTCACAGTGCCCATGTCTGAGCCCCTTTGGTTCACGGGGCCTATGTCTGAGCCCCTCTGGTACACAGTGCCCGGCCCAGAGCCCCTCTGGTACATAGTGCCCATGTCTGAGAACCTCTGGTACACAGTGCCCGGCCCAGAGCCCCTCTGGTACATAGTGCCCATGTCTGAGAACCTCTGGTACACAGTGCCCGGGTCTGAGCCCCTCTGGTACAGAGTGCCCATGTCTGAGAACCTCTGGTACACAGTGCCCGGGTCTGAGCCCCTCTGGTACAGAGTGCCCATATCTGAGCCCCTCTGGTACATAGTGCCCATGTCTGAGCCCCTCTGGTACACAGTGCCCGGGTCTGAGACCCTGTGGTATACGGTGCCTGGGTCTGAGACACACTGGCACAAGGTGCCCAGATCTGAGCCCCTCTGGTACACATTGCCTAGATCTGAGCCCCTCTGGTACACAGTGCCCATGTCTGAGCCCCTCTG
>NW_025966062.1:0-1760 GCF_021869965.1 Rhincodon typus | reverse complement strand
CCCATGTCTGAGCCCTCTGGTACACAGTGCCCGGGTCTGAGACCCTCTGGTACACGGTGCCCATGTCTGAGCCCCTCTGGGAGACGGTGCCCATGTCTGAGCCCTCTGGTGCACATTGCCAGGCTCTGAGCCCCTCTGGTACACAGTGCCCATGTCTGAGACCCTCTAGTACATAGTGCCCTTCTCTGAGCCCCTCTGGTACACAGTGCCCATGTCTGAGCCCCTCTGGTACACATTGCCCATGTCTGAGGCCCTCTGGTACACAGTGCCTGGCTCTGAGAATCTCTGGTACATGGTGCCCGGTTCTGAGCCCCTCTGGTACACAGTGCCCAGATCTGAGCCCCTCTGGTACACAGTGCCCGGATCTGAGACCCTCTGGTACACGGTGCCCATTTCTGAGGCCCTCTGGTACACGGTGCCCGGGTCTGCGCCCCTCTGGTACACAGTGCCCAGGTCTGAGCCCCTCTGGTACACAGTGCCTGGATCTGAGACCCTCTGGTACACAGTGCCCATTTCTGAGCCCCTCTGGTACACAGTGCCCGGATCTGAGCCCCTCTGGTACACAGTGCCCATGTCTGAGCCCCTCTGATACATGGTGCCTGGTTCTGAGCACCTCTGGTACACGGTGCCCATGTCTGAGCCCCTCTGGTACATAGTGCCTGGGTCTGAGCTTCTCTAGTATACGACGCCTGCGTCTGAGCCCCTCTGGTACACAGCGCCCATGTCTGAGCCCCTCTGGTACACATGCCTGGGTCTGAGCCCCTCTGGTACACAGTGGGCAGCTCAAGATAGCAACTCCACTTTCTGAACATACTCATCTGTTGATTTACAAGCTCAGAGCTTCTCCTCATGTTTATAACTTTTCCAAGGGCTTTTGTGGCACAGTGTTAGCCTCCCTTCCTCTGAGCCAAGAGGCCCAGTTTCAAGACCCACCTGTCCCATTGTATGTGACACAACCTGTCAGAACCTCTTAAAGTACAGGCTCTCTTCCCGTAGCAGCTGCGTTTACATATGGATCAGTTATCCATAAGGTTATTGTATCTTTAATGAGATTATCCTTTAGGTGGCTGAATTGACAGGACTCTGTGAGCTGTCTGAATGCAATGGCATGTCTATCAATAGGTTCTTTTTCACCTCGATTCGAATGTGAATACATACTATTCATATCTTGCATTCAATTTCAATTAAAAACATGTCTTCAAGGATGTCGAAATTTCTGCAGTCTGTTTATTTTTTATGTGCTTTGGAGAAGTTTAGGGTGGAATGTAATTTATGACAGTCTCTCTAACAACAATAGGAGTGTAACAAAAGCAGAGATTGCTGGAAAAGCTCAGCAGGTCTGGTAGCATCTGTGGAGAGAAATCAGAGTTAACTTTCAGGTCTGGTGACCCTTCCTCAGAACTGATGGTAGCTGGGAAAACATAGATTTATATGCAGAAGATAAGGTGGGGCAAGGGGGTAAGGAGTAAATGACAGGTGGGGATAGAGCCCAAAGAGAGATAAGGACAGTTGGACAGACAAAGGAGTGGATAAAGATCAACCTGGGAGAATGAATAGTTGCTAATGGGAACTGTTAGTGGCTAATATGAGTTATGTGTAATAGCAGATCATGTGATAACAAGGCATGGTGTGTGGGGTTTGTGCTAGGGGCATGGGAAAAGGTGCCTCAAGCCCTAAAATTGTTGAACTCGATATTGAGTTCTAAAGGCTGCAGGGTCCCCAAGCGGAAAATGAAGTGTTGTTCCTCCAGCTTACGTTGA
>NW_025966061.1:70488-71000 GCF_021869965.1 Rhincodon typus | reverse complement strand
AGTAAGGGGCAATTTAGCATGGCCAGTCCACTTATCCTGCACATCTTTGGATTGCGGGAGGAAACTGACGCACCCGGAGGGACCCCGCGCAGACACCGGAGGTGGGGGAGAACGTGCAAACTCCATGCAGACAGTGTGGAGCCCGAGGGTGGAGTCGAACCCGGGACTCTGGCAGCAGTGCTAACCCGCTGAGCCACCGTGCTGCCCCAAAAACACCTGAAAGAAATTCACCTACCTGAATATTTAAGGTCGTGAAGTCCGACTTCGGTGAGGTCTTTTAGCCAAGCTTGCAGCTCAGGATCATGGCTGACTTAGCTGTCGTCCCCGTAGTAAAACAATATAATATTGGTGACAAACCTGGGGATCATATCGACAATCAGGTCAGGATCAGGCACCAGTGGGAGGCAAGGGGGGTTGGTGGTGGGGAGGGGTGGGGGGTAGATCTCTCTATTACGTTTGATAAGCGTTTGATAAGGTTCCCCATGGTAGGCTATTGCAGAAAATACGGAGGC
>NW_025966061.1:0-488 GCF_021869965.1 Rhincodon typus | reverse complement strand
GTGTGTGTGTGTGTGTGTGCTAGTGTGTGTGTGTGTGTATGAGTGTGTGTGTGTGTGTATGAGTGTGTGTGTGTGTGTGAGTGTGTGTGTGTGTGTATGAGTGTGAGTGTGTGTGTGTGAGTGTGTGTGTGTGTGTGTGTGTGAGTGTGAGTGAGTGTGTATGAGTGTGTGTGTGTGTGACGGGTCACCCATTGAAGACAGAGATGAGGAGGAATTTGTTCTCTCGGAGGGGAGTGAATGTATGGAATTTTTGCTGTTGAGGGTGTGTCCGTCAGTATATTCAAGGCTGAGAGAGATTCTCAATCAGTGAGGGAATCAAAAGTTGTGGGGAAAGGCAGAAAATTGTGGTTGAGCATGACCAGACGATTCACAATTTCATAGAACGGCTCGATGGGCTGAATGGCCCGATCCTGCTCCTAGGCCTTAGGGTCTTTAGTTTGAACATCAGAGCGCACCCAACACCTGCAGCGAGGAATTGTGTTCACATA
>NW_025966060.1:71887-72000 GCF_021869965.1 Rhincodon typus | reverse complement strand
ACCCACCCTAACCTGCACATCCCTGGGCACTACGGGACAATTTCCCATGGCCAACCCACCCTAACCTGCACATCCCTGGACACTACGGGACAATCTCCCACGGCTGATCCACC
>NW_025966060.1:70194-71787 GCF_021869965.1 Rhincodon typus | reverse complement strand
TATGAATCCTGTTACCGCGCGACTTACCTGGTTGCTGCTGAGTGCCAGTGAGGAGCGGACTGGAGGCTGGAGTGACGTGGGACAATTGCTGGACTTGGGCCTGGCGCCACATGCTGAGCAGCTGTTATCAGACTGTAAATTAAAACCCTTTCACTATGTTTAACTACCCCTATAAGTAATGCTTCCCTTTAATCCTCTTTGTCTGAGACCACTATACTTTTTTTACTCTGTTACATTTGTACCTAGGTATTGTACCTAAGATGGTGCCATTATAAGGCAGCCGTTGTTAAACGTTATCAATGCACTCCTGTACCTCTGTGTTGTAGTACACGTGATAACAAAGGATATTCTACATATTCTACTCTCACCGTAACCATCAACCTGGACCGTGTGGTACTGAGAGATGGGCATCTGTTTAGTTTTCAAAGCCTCCTTCAGGACATCGTTTCCCTCCAGCGTGTAATAATCTGTGAGCACAGAATCAGAATCAAGGTTTGTACACACATGCAGGTAAAATAAAACCCCTCACAGTGTCAGAGAGAGACAGAGACAGCAAGAGAAAGGGAGAGGCAGAAAGGGAGTCAGACAGAGAGAGGGAGAGACAGAGACAGACAGAAAGAAAAAGACAGAGACAGAGAAAGACAGAGATCGGAACATTAAGTATAGGAGTTTGGAGGTCATCTTGCAGCTGTACAGGACATTGGTGGAACACTGCATTCAGTTCTGGTCTCTCTGCTGTAAGAAGGATGTTGTGAAACTTGAAAGGGTTCAGAAAAAATTTACAAGCATGTTGCCGGGGTTGGAGGGTTTGAGCTAAAAGGGAGGGACTGAATAGGCTGGGGCTATTTTCCCTGGAGCATCGGAGGCTGAGGGCTGACCTTATAGAGATTTATAAAATCATGAGGGGTGTGGATAGGGAGAATAGTCAAGGTCTTTTCCCAAGAACTAGAGGGCATAGGTTTAAGGTGAGAGGGGAATGATATAAAAGGGACCTAAGGGGCAACTTTTTCACATAGAGGGTCGTGCGTGTGTGGAATGAGCTGCCAGAGGAAGTGGTGGAGGCTGTAAGACTCTATGACTCTAAATAGAGACAGAGAGAGAGAGGGCGGGAGAGAAAGAGAGAGGGAGAGAAAGAGAGGGAGAGATAGAGACAGAGAGACAGAAACAGGGAAAATCCTACCTCTGGGATTTGCAGTCCAATGCACAGTGTCTGTAGGAATGCCAAAACCTGCAGTAAAGACACAAAATGAGAAAACCGAAAGCGAGAGAGATACAAGAGAAATGAAAACACATCCTTATACAGAGGATAAACTTGAGGGTCACCACGCGTCAGGCGAGGTGAGAGGGTGGAAACCTCTACCAGTGCAGCAGTGGAACCCATGCTGTTAGCATTGTGCTGCATCGCAACCCAGCCATCCAGCCAACTGAGCTAACCACACCCTGACACTAACACACACACACACACGCACACTCAGACACACACACACACACACACACACACACACACAGGCACAGACACACACACATACAGACACACACAGATACACACACACACACACAGACACAGACAGACACGCACACACACAGACACAC
>NW_025966060.1:69506-69694 GCF_021869965.1 Rhincodon typus | reverse complement strand
AGGGGCAGAAGCAGAGGGGCACAAACAGAGGTTGAGAAACATAGAGCAAGAAATGGAGTTGCAGAAAAGGAGGGTGTGAAAAAGAGGGGCAGAAACAGAGAGTGAGAAACAGAGGGTTAGAAACAGAGTTGGGGAAACTGAGGGAGAGAAATAGAGCACAAGAAATAGAGTGCCAGAAACAGAGGCTG
>NW_025966060.1:68845-69406 GCF_021869965.1 Rhincodon typus | reverse complement strand
GGCAGTAACAGGGGATGAGAAACAGTGGGGCAGAAACAGACGGGGGAAAAGTGCGGGTGAGGATCTGCAGTTGAGAAACAGGTTGGCAGAAACAGATGTTGAGAAACAGAGGGGCAGAGACAGATGGTTAGATGCAGAGGGTGAGAAACAAAGATTGAGAAAGAGTGGCAGAAACAGAGGGTTCAAAAGAGAGGGGCAGACACAGAGGGCGAGAAAAAGACCATTTGAAACAGAGGGGCAACAAAAGGGTGGGAAACAGAGGGTACAAAACAGAGGGGCGGAAGCAGAGCACGAGAAACAGAGGGCAAGAAACAGAGGGGCAGAAACAGTGTGTGAGAAAGAGAGGGTGCGAAACAGTGGGGGAGAAACAGAGAGTGAGAACCATATGTTGAGAAACAGAAGTTGAGAAACAGAGGGTGCGAAACAGAATGTAAGAAACAGAGGTTGAGAAACAGATGGTGAGAAGCAGAGAGTGTGAAACAGAGGATGAGAAAGAGAGGGTGTGAAATAGAAGGTGCGAAACAGAGGGGAAGGAACAGAGGGTGTGAAACAGAGGGTGTG
>NW_025966060.1:61175-68345 GCF_021869965.1 Rhincodon typus | reverse complement strand
GCTCTATGTTTCTCAACCTCTGTTTGTGCCCCTCTGCTTCTGCCCCTCTGCTTCTGCCCCTCTGTTTCTGCCACTCTATTTCATGCCCTTCGTTTCACGCCCTGTATTTCGCACCCTCTTTTTCTGACTCTCTGTTTCTGCCCCTGTGTTTCGGCTCCTCCTTTTCTGACACTCTGTTTCTCCCCCGGTGTTTCTGCTCAGCTGTGTCTGCCCCTCTGTTTCCACAATTCTGTTTTGCACCCTCTGTATCAATTCCTTTGTTTCTGCCCCTCTGTTTCCTTCCTTCTGTTTCTGGGTCTTTCTTTGTGCCCCTCTGTTTATACCCCTCTGTTCTTCACCCTCAGTTTCTCACATTCTGTTTCACACCCTCTGTTTCTCACTCTCTGTTTCTCAACCTCTGTTTCTCACACTCTGTTTCACACACTCTGTTTCTCAACTTCTGTTTCTCAACATGTGGTTCTCACCTTCTGTTTCACGCCTTCTGTTTGTCCCCCTCTGTTTCGCACCCTCTCTTTCTCACACACTGTTTCTGCCCCTCTGTTTCTTGCCCTCTGTTTCTCGTGCTCTGCTTTTCCCCCTCTGTTTCGTACCCTGTTTCCCACCCTTTGTTTCCGCCCCTCTGTTTCAAACGCTCTTTTTCTCGCCCTCTGTATCTGCCCCTCTGTTTTGAACTCTCTGTTTCTGCCATTCTGTTTCTCAACCTCTGTTTCTCACCGTCTGCATGTCACCGTCTGTCTCTGTCCCTCTGTTTCTCAACATCTGTTTCTGCCACTCTGTTCCTCAACCACAGTTCCTCACCCGCTCTTTTTCCCCCTCTGTTTCTGCCCCACTCCTTCTCATCCCCTGTTACTGTCACCCCATTTCTATTCCTCTCTTTCGCATCCTCTGTTTCTCAGCCTCTGTTTTGAACCCTTTGCTTCGCACGTGCTGTTTCTCACCCTCTGTTTCTGGCACTCTATTTCTCGTGCTCTGTTTCTCTCCCTCGACTTCCCCAACTCTGTTTCTAACCCTCTGTTTCAAACTCTCTGTTTCTCACTCTCTGTTTCTGCCCCTCTGTTTCACACCCTCCTTTTCTGCAACTCCGGTTCTCGCTCTATGATTCTCAACCTCTGTTTCTGCCCCTCTGTTTCATGCCCTTTGTTTCATGCCCTGTATTTCGCATCCTCCTTTTCTGACTCTCTGTTTCTGCCCCTGTGTTTCTGCTCCTCCTTTTCTGACACTCTGCTTCTCCCCCAGTGTTTCTGCTCAGCTGTGTCTGCCCCTCTGTTTCCACAATTCTGTTTTGCAACCTCTGCATCAATTCCTTTGTTTCTGCCCCTCTGTTTCGTACCCTCTGTTTCACACCCTCTTGTTCTTACACTCTCTTTCTCATCCTCTGTTTCGCACTCTCTGTTCCTCATCCTCTGTTTCTCATTCTCTGTTTCACACCCTCTGTTCCTCCCCTCTGTTTCGCACCAACTATTTCTCACCCTCTGTTTCGTACCTTCTGTTTCACACCCTCTGTTTCTCAGCCTGTGTTTCTCCCCATCTGTTTCTCACATTCTGTCTCTCAATCTGTCTTTTGCCCCCTCTGTTTCTGCCCCTCTGTTTCTACCCCTCTCTTTCACATCCTCTGTTTCTCTGCCTCTGTTTTGAACTATCTGCTTTGCACCCTCTGTTTCTCAACAGCTTTTTCTGCAACTCTGTTTCTCGCCCTATGTTTATGACCCTCTGTTTCTCACCCTCTGTTTCGCACCCTCACTTTCTCACACACTATTTCCGCCCCTCTGTTTCTTTCCTTCTGTTTCTGCCCCTGTCTTTGTGCCCCTCTGTTTCTGCCCCTCTGTTTCATATCCTCTTTCTCACCCTCTGTTTCTCACACTCTCTTTCTCACCCTCTGTTTCTCACTCTCTGTACCTCACCCTCTGTTTCTCACACTCTGTTTCTGCCCCTCTATTTCACACTCTTTGTTTCGCACACTGTATTTCATGCCCTTTGTTTCTACCCCTCTGTTTCTCACCCACTCTTTCTGCCCCTCCGTTCCACCTCCTTTTTTTATGCCCCTCTGTTTGTGCCCCTCTGTTTCTCAGCCTCTGTGCCACACACTCTGCTTTGCACCCTCTGTTTCTGCCTCTCTGTTCCAAACCCTCTGTTTCTGCCCTTATGTTTCTGCCACTCTGTTTCATGCCCTCAGTTTCTCGCCCTCAGTTTCTGCCCCTCTGTTTCCACCCCTCTGTTTGTGCCCCTCGATTTCCGAGCCTCTGTGTCTCACCCTTTGTTTCTCCCCCTCTGTTTCTGCCCCTCTGTTTTGAACCATCTGCTTCTGCCACTCTGTTTTCAAAACTCTGTTTCCCACCCTCTGTTTTTCAAGCTGTGCTTCTGGCCCTCTCTTTCATACACTCTGTTCCTCACTCACTGTTTCTCCCCATTGTTTCTCATGCTCTGTTTCCGGCCCCACTGTTTCTCACACTCCCTTTCTCACCCTCTGTTTCATTCCTTCTGTTTCTCAAGCTCTGTTTCTCATACTCTCTTTCATACCTTCTGTTCCTCACTCTGTTTCTGCTGCTCTGTTTCTCACCCACTGTTGCGTGCCTTCTTTTTCTCGCCCTCTGTTTCTGCCGTGTTTCGAACCCCCTGTTTCTGCCACTCTGTTTCTCAACCTCTGTTTCTTACCCTCTGTTTCTCACCCACTGTTCTGCCCCACTGTTTCTCAACTTCTCTTTCTCAGACTCTATTTTGCACCCTCTGTTTCTCACCTTCTGTTTCTTCCCTTCTGTTTCTCACACTCTGTTTCTCAGCCTCTGTTTTGCTCACTCTGCTTCGCATCCCCTGTTTCTGCATTCTGTTTCGATCTCTCTGTTTCTTCAACTCTGTTTCTCAACCTCTGTTTCTCACACTCTATTTGCACACTCTGTTTCATCCCCTCTGTTTCTGCCACTGTGTTTCTGACCCTCTGTTTCTGCCCCTCTGGTTTTCATCCTCTCTTGCTGCCCCTCTGTTTCTCATACTTTTTTCTCCCCTTCCAATTCTCATTCTCTGTTTCTGCCCCTCAATTTCTCATCCTCTGTTTTCATCCTTTGCTTCTGCCTCTCTAATTTTCATCCTCTTTTTGTGCCCCTCTATTCCTCATCTTGTTTCTCATCTGCTTCTGCTCCTGTTTCTCATCCTCTGTTTCTCCCCCTCTGTTTCTCCCCCTCTGTTTCTGCCCCCCTGTTTCTTTCCCTCTGTTTCTGCCCCTCTGTTTTTCATCTTCTCTTTCGCATCCTCTGTTTCTGCCCCTCTGTTTCTCATCCCCTCTTTTTTTCCACTCTTTTTCTTATCCTGTTTCATTGTCACATGCAACCGAGGTAGAGTGAAAATTTTTGACCCGTGTGCAGTCTGGGGCAGGTCACACAGACATTACCCTTTGGCATCTTAGCATCGTGGACTTTGGTGACCTCAACACCACCGAAGCCAGTCTTGAACTAATTTGACTCACTCCTACTGCACACCAGGAAATGGCTGAAGAAACTGGATATTGCAAAAACCCTTCTCGCAATAGCACAGCAGCAAGCCTGTGCTCCGGAACTGGCCAGGGCACAAAACAAGCTGTGCCAGGTTATATCTGCAACACTGGGATCTACCCAGCAACATGGGAAATTCCCCAGCAAGGCCCTGAGCACAAAAGGGCAGGAAAAGTCCCCTCGAGTTAATTTGCATCCGATCAGTTATCTCTCAGTCGTCAGTGAAGCGACAGAAGGGAAGTGGACTGTGCTCCCAAGCAACGCATTCCCAACACTAAGCTGCTCACTGGCTCTCAATAACTCTTAATATTAGCTGCTTGTCCTTACTCATAGTCCCACTTCACTTCTCATGTCTGCTTCCTCACCTCCCTTCTGATCCCACTCCCCCCCCCACCCGCCCCTCCCCACCGCCACCCTTCTGACAGGAAGTTGGAGATCAATCCCATTCAGGTCAAACATGATCTTTTCAAATGTTGGGCCAGACCTAATGAGACAGAGAGACAGAGAGATGGAGGGAGAGGGGGTGGGAGAGAGAGGAAGCATGGGAGACAGGGGAAAGGGAGGGAGAGACATAGAGAGAGAGAGAGACAGAGTGAGATGGGGGAGGGGGAGAGTAAGTGAGAGACAGACAGGGAGAGTGGGAGATGGAGTCAGAGAGAGTGGGAGGGAGAGACAGAGAGAGGGCGGAGAGAGAGAGAGAGAGACAGGGAGAGAAATGGGGGAGGGAAAGAGAAAGAGGGAGGGTGAGAGAGAAAGGGGGCGATGGGGAGAGAGAGCATGAGGAAGAGAATAAGAGGCACAGAGAGTGTGGGAGAGAGGGAGGAGGGAGAGAGTGCGAGCAAAAGACATAGGAAGGGAGAAAGAGCTACAGGGAGAGGGAAAGTGGGAGAGAGAGGGAAGAGGGAGAGAGTGCGGGGTAGAGAGAGAGGGGAGACAGTGGGTGGCAGTGGGAGTAGGGTAGGGAGACATTAGAAATAGTCAGCATGGCTTTGTGAGGGGCAGGTCATGCCTCACAAGCCTTATTAGATTCTTTGAGGATGTGACAAAACACATTGATGAAGGCAGAGCAGTGGATGTGGTGTATATGGATTTTAGCAAGGCATTCGATAAGGTTCCACATGTAGGCTCATTCAGGAAGTAAGAAAGCATGGGATTCAGGGAGGTTTGGCTGTCTGGATACAGAACTGGCTATGCAATAGAAGACAGAGGGTAGTAGTAGATGCAAAGTATTTAGCCTGGAGCTTGGTGACCAGTGGTGTTCTGCAGGGATCTGTCTGGGACGTCTGCTCTTTGTGATCTTTATAAATGATTTGGATGAGGAAGTGGAAGGGTGGGTTAGTAAGTTTGCTGATGACACGAAGGTTGGTGGAGTTGTGGACAGTGTGCAGGGCTGTTGTAGGTTGCATCGGGACATTGACAGGATGCAGAGCTGGGCAAAGAAGTGGCAGATGGAATTCAACCCGGAAAAGTGTGAAGTGATTCATTTTGGAAGGTGGAATTTGAATGCAGAATACAGGGTTAATGGCAGGATTCTTGGCAGCGTGGAGGAACAGAGGGATCTTGGGATCCACATCCATAGATCCCTCAAAGTTGCCACCCAAGTTGATAGGGTTGTAAAGAAAGTGTATGGTGTGTTGGCTTTCATTGGCAGCGGAATTGAGTTTAAGATCCATGAGGATATGCTGCAGCTCTATAAAACCCTGGTTAGACCACACTTGGAATATTGTGTTCAGTTCTGGTCACCTCATTATAGGAAAGATGTGGAAGCTTTAAGAGGGTGCAGAGGAGATTTACCAGGATGCTGCCTGGACTGGAGGGCAGGTCTTATGAGGAAAGGTTGAGGGAGCTAGGACATTTTTTCATTGGAGCGAAGAAGGATGAGAGGTGACTTGATAGAGGTTTACAAGATGATGAGAGGCATAGATAGAGTGGGTAGCCAGAGACTTTTCCCAGGGCAGAAATGACTGTTACGAGGGGGCATAATTTTAAGGTGATTGGAGGAAGGTATAGGGGAGATGTCAGAGGTAGGTTCTTCACACAGAGAGTGGTGGGTGTGTGGAATGCGCTGCCGGCAGTGGTAGTGGAGTCAGATACTTTAGAGACTTTTCAGAGACTCTTGGGTAGGTGCATGGAGGATAGTAAAATGTAGGGTATGCAGGGTAGATTAATCTTAGTAGGAAAATGGGTCGGCACAACATCGTGGGCCAAAGGGCCTGTACTTTGCTGTAGAGAGAGAGAGGAAGAAAGATATAGAGGGAGAGAGAGATGGAGGCAGAAATTGGGGGTGGTGAGGGGGAAGAGGGGTGAGGGTTTTAGCCACTCTCTTTCTGCCACTCTCCTTCTGCCACTCTGTTTCTCACCCTGCGTTTCTCACCCTCTGAGAAGGGAGATAGAGGGACACTGGGGAGAGAGAGAAAGAGAGAGAGACGGCAGTTAAAGAGGAGTGATAGATGGGAAACAGATGATCAGAGGATTAGATAGGGTGGACAGTGGGAGCCTTTTCCCTCGGATGGTGATGGCTAGCACGAGGGGACATAGCTTTAAATTGAGGGGTGATAGATATAGGACAGATGTCAGAGGTAGGTACTTTACTCAGAGAGTAGTAAGGGTGTGGAATGCCCTGCCTGCAAAAATAGTAGACTCGCCCACTTTAAGGGCATTTAAATGGTCATTGGATAAACGTATGGATGATAATGGAATAGTTTAGGTTAGATGGGCTTCAGATTGGTTTCACAGGTTGGCACAACATCGAGGGCCGAAGGGCCTGTACTGCGCTGTAATGTTCTATGTTCTAGAGGGAGAGAGAGAGATGGAGGGACCACAGAGCAAGGGAGAGAGGAAGATAGAGGGACCATGGAGAGAGAGAGGGAGAGACAGAGGCGGCAGAGAAAGAGGGGCGATAGAGGGGGAACAGAGGGGGAGAGAGAGAGAGAAAAGGAGGCACCACAGAGCAAGGGTGAGAGGGATGGAGGGACCACAGAGAGAGGGATATGGGGAGAGAGATCGAGGAGTGACGGAGAGAGATTGAAGGAGAAATGAGAAAGTGAGAGAGTGTGGATAGGGGAAAGGGGATAGAGGGAGGGAGAATGAGGGAGAAAATAAGAGACAGAGAGCTCGTGGGAGAGAGGGGAGAGAGAAAGAGGGAGAGATAGAGAAAGAGACATAGGAAAAGAGAGGGAGGGAGAAAGAGAGAGAGGGAGGGGGAAAGAGGGAGAGAGACGGAGACGGGGGAGACAGAGGGCGACTGTGAGAGTGGTGCAGGGAGACGGAGGGAGAAAGAGAGTGGGAGAGATTGGGAGAGAGGGATGGAGAGAGAGAGAGGACGATGTAGAGGGGGGAAGACAGACAGACGGAGAGAGCAAGCAGGGTCGGGGGGGGGAGATGGGGCGAGGCAGCGGGAGAAAGGGAAAGAGACAGATAGAGAGGCAGAAGGAGAAGGGGAAAGAGAGAGATGGAGTGAGAGAGAAAAGTTCTTGGTCTCTCCTGATTGTTCTCTTGTGTTTAAAGTGATACAATGCCACCCTCTGCTGGCCTCCCCAGGCCCCTGAAAACCATCAGAGATTCAGTCAGAGAGAGATTGTAGCTCACAGAACCAACACAGATTCACACACACACACACATTAAAATACACACACATTATGCTGTTGTGGAGAGGATTGTGATTGTACATGGGACACATACATACACA
>NW_025966060.1:59518-61165 GCF_021869965.1 Rhincodon typus | reverse complement strand
CTGTTGTGGAGAGGATTGTGATTGTACATGGGACACATACATACACATTAAAACACACACACACATTATGCTGCCGTGGAGAGGATTGTGATTGTACCGAGGATCCTCAGAGTGAAACATGCTCATGTTCAGAAATGTTCGTGTTCCCTCTGCCGTGTGGAAACGTTTGTCTTCGTACAGTTTTCCTGACATGTCACACATTAAATAGAGCATTTCCATTACAACTGTACCCAGGCACCTCCGAGTGAACTGTTTTGTATGGAGACAAGGTGAATTTTATTGGACTTTCTGAAATTTCTAACGTTTTGTAATCTACCTTCTCAGATCCTGGGTGCAAAAGGAATTTAAAAGTGAAGGGAGTGAGACTGGCATTGTTCACTGCTCATCTCCTTCTGCTCATATTTCAGGGGCAACATCGATGGGAGAGCACTGTTCTGTGTCTCCAAATACATTGTTGGAAGTGGCATGGGGAGGTCACTCTCGGCCAAGTTGGTATCACTTTAAAACACAAATGGGAGAGACGGCCCCAAATCATCACATTTTTATTCATTTACTCACTCAAACTTCCCTCCCCAGTGAGTCCCATGTCAGCCAGAGGTAGGCATACAGGTACAAACACATGGAAACACACATCAACATGACTGACTGACCTTGGCTATTCACCCTATCCATGCCCCTCATGGTTTTATAAACCTCTATAAGGTCACCCCCTCAGCCTCCGACACTCTGGGGAAAACAGCCCCAGCCTCTCCCTGTAGCTCAAACCCTCCAACATCCTCGTAACTCCTTTCCGAACCCTTCCACAACATCCTTCCTGTAACAAGGAGACCAGAATCGAACGCAGTATTCCAAAAGTGGCCCTAACCAATGTCCTGTACAGCCCCAACATGACCCTCCCAACTCCCTGTACGTAACGCACTGACCCATAAAGGCGAGCGTACCAAACACCTTCTTCACCGCCCTGTCTACCTGCCACTCCACTTTCAAGGAACTATGTACCTGCTCCCTCCAACAAGGTCTCTCTGTTCAGCGACACTCCCCCAGGACCCTCACCGTTAAAGTGTATAAGTCCTGTCCCTGATTCCAAAAATGCAGCACCTCACATTTGTCCATCAGGTTACTGGTCTGGTGGTAGAGTCCAAAACATGTAGGAAACAGGAGTAGGCCATTCAGCCCATCGAGTCTGCTGCCCAGCATGGCGCCTGATCTGATCACTCTCAACTCCTGCCTTTTCCCTTACTGATTAAAAATCTCAGCTGCTAATACACTGAGCGACCCAGCCCCGACAGCAAAAAACTCCGCGCCCCCCCCCACCCCACCGCCAGCGGTAAAGAATTCTTGAGATTCACTGCGCGCCCCCATTGGACAGAAGAAATCCCTCCCCATCTCTGTCTTCAGTGGACGGTGCAAGTAGGAAAAGAAGGGCCCTACAGACTTGAGTTTTGGTTAAATACAGAGTTAGTAGCGAGACAGCTAATGCATCGGTTTTACTTTTCCTGAATTCACGAAATAACAAACTTAACTCCTTTCTCCAAAAGGCAGGAACATGCTGACCAGGTAGGCAGCATGGCGCTGTCGGAGGGTCAGGGCTGTGGGAGCGGGGGCGCTGTCGGAGGGTCAGGGCCGAGGTAGCGGGGCGCTGTCGGA
>NW_025966060.1:58624-59018 GCF_021869965.1 Rhincodon typus | reverse complement strand
CTTGGGCCCACTGGCCCAGTCGATCGGAATCCTGCTGTGCTCTGCCGACAGGCTAAAAATCTCGCCAAACGCTGCGGCGCGTTGCCCTCAGACTCACCCCCAACACCGTCATTCCCGCGGGTTCGACCCACACCGTCCAGGTGGAGCCCCGAAGGGAGTTCAATCCCACCCCAGCTTTCTGCCGCACCGTGCTCCCCACCCTCACCCCCTTCACCGTTACACAAATCATAGCTCTTCTTAGAATCATGGAATCCTGACAGTGCGGAAACAGGCCATTCAGCCCAGCAAGTTCAGACCAACCCTCCGAACGGCAGCCAACCCCCTAACCTATCCCTGTAAACCTCCGCTTCCCACGGCCAATCCCACCCTAACCTGCACATCCCTGGGCACTACG
>NW_025966060.1:58005-58524 GCF_021869965.1 Rhincodon typus | reverse complement strand
TTCCACCCTAACCTGCACATCCCTGGGCACTACGGGACAATTTCCCACAACCACTCCCACCCTAACCTGCACATCCCTGGGCTCCCTCCCTCTCCCCCAGTCCCCACGCTCCCTCTGAGTGAGCGTGTCTGTGAGAGATTGAGAGAGAGAGAGAGAGAAGTGTGTGAGAGAGTTGGTCTAAGAGATAGCATGTCTATGTGACAGGGTGTGTGTGAGAGAGAGACTGTAATTGTGATACAGTGTGAGGGCATGTGTGGGCATAGGGAGCATCTTAGAGAGAGAGAGAGAGAGTCTGCAGGTTGCGGGGCTGGGAGTGTTGTGCCTGAGTCGGTGTATGTAACAGATTTGGAGGTACATAGGAGTGTGTTGGACAGTGTGCCTGTGAGAGTGTGTGTGTATATAACAGATAGGGGGGGTGTGCGAGAGAGAGACAGAGTGTGCTCTGTGAGAGAGTCTGTGTGTGTCTGTGAGAGTGCGTGTCTGTACGTGAGGTGTGTGTGTGTATGTGCGTGTCTGTAC
>NW_025966060.1:56508-57505 GCF_021869965.1 Rhincodon typus | reverse complement strand
ACGGGACAATTTCCCACGGCCAATCCACCCTAACCTGCACATCCCTGGACACTACGGGACAATTTCCCACAGCCAATCCCACCCTAACCTGCACATCCCTGGGCACTACGGGACAATTTCCCACGGCCAATCCCACCCTAACGTGCACATCCCTGGGCACTACGGGACAATTTCCCACGGCCAATCCCACCCTAACCTACACATCCCTGGGCACTACGGGACAATTTCCCACGGCCAATCCCACCCTAACGTGCACACCTTTGTGCTGTGGGAGGAAACCGGAGCATCCGGAGGAAACCCACGCAGACACGGGGTGGGGGGGGGGGGTGGTGTAGAAAGTGCAGACTCCACACGGACAGAAAGACAGACAGTTGCCTCTAGGTGGGGTCGAACCCGGGTCCCTGGTGCCATGAGGCTGGAGCACTAACCGCTGGGCCCCAGTAATGCCAAGTATAGTGCACCAGGCCAAACTCCAGAGTGTATTGACCTGAACTGCTCAGTCCAAAGGGACAAGACCTGATGGAAAATTTAGGAGAGGAACAGACAGGGGAGGTCATGAGCATCCATTCCCCATGGGATGACGAGCATTAAGACCAGAGGGCATCAGTTGAAGGCGAGGAGCAAGGAGTTTGGAGTGGGCTCTGAGGAAACATCCTTACGTTGTAAAATAGTGGTCAGAGTATGGAATAGGAGAGAGAGGGGTGAAGGAAATAACAGGGGGAATGTAGGATAGGAGAGGGGAGAGAGAAGGGGGAGTGTATGTATGATAGGGGACAGAGAGATGGAGGAGAGGGGAGAGAGGAAGGAGAGAGGGTGAGGAGGTGAAGGGAGTGTGGGACAGGGGAGAGAGAAGGAGAGAGGGATTGGAGGAGAGGGGAGAGAGAGAAGGAGAGGAGAGGGAAGAGAGAGAAGGAGAGGAGAGGGAAGAGAGAGAAGGAGAGGGTGGGGAGGTGAAGGGAGTGCAGGATACGGGAGAGAGAGGGATGGAGGAGAGGGG
>NW_025966060.1:53957-56008 GCF_021869965.1 Rhincodon typus | reverse complement strand
GGCTAGCACGAGGGGACATAGCTTTAAATTGAGGGGTCATAGATATAGGACAGATGTCAGAGGTAGGTTCTTTACTCAGAGAGTAGAAAGGGCGTGGAATGCCCTGCCTGCAAAAATAGTAGACTCGCCAACTTTAAGGGCATTTAAATGGTCATTGGATAAACATATGGATGATAATGGAATAGTTTAGGTTAGATGGGCTTCAGATTGGTTTCACAGGTCGGCGCAACATCGAGGGCCGAAGGGCCTGTACTGCGCTGTAATGTTCTATGTTCTATGGATCAATGTGAGGTGCTGCATTTTGGGAAAGGCAAACCAGGGCAGGACTTATACACTTTAACAGTGAGGTCCTGGGGAGTGTTGCTGAACAGAGACCTTGTTGGGGAGGGGGGAAGCAGGTACATAGTTCCTTGGAAGTGGAGAGGCAGGTAGACAGGGCGGTGAAGAAGGCGTTTGGTACGCTCGCCTTTATGGGTCAGTGCGTTACGTACAGGGAGTTGGGAGGGTCATGTTGGGGCTGTACAGGACATTGGTTAGGGCCACTTTTGGAATACAGCGTTCGATTCTGGTCTCCCTGCTACAGGAAGGACGTTGTGGAAGGGTTCGGAAAGGAGTTACAAGGATGTTGGAGGGTTTGAGCTACAGAGGCTGGGGCTGTTTTCCCCGGAGCGTTGGAGGCTGAGGGGGTGACCCTATAGAGGTTTATAAAATCATGAGGGGCATGGATAGGGTGAATAGACAAGGTCTTTTCCCCCCAGGGGGTGGGGGGAGTCCAAAACTAGAGGGGCATACGTTTAAGGTGAGAGGGGGGAAAGGGATCTGAGGGGGTAACATTTTCACACAAGAGGGTGGTGCGTGTGTGGAACAAGCTGCCAGAGGAAGTGGGTGGGGGCTGGTACAGTTACAGCATTTAAAAGGCATCTGGATGGGGACATGGATAGGAAGGGGTTAGGGGGATATGGGCCAAATGCAGGCAAATGGGACTAGATTAATTTAGGATATGTGGGTCAGCACGGACGGGTTGGGCCGAAGGGTCTGTTTCCGTGCTGTACATCTCTATGAGTCTCTGAGGTCAGAAGTGGGGATTTTCGCCAATGATTGGACAACTCGCCAGGACAGAGCAGCCCCCCGCTTGACCGGCACCACATCGACAATCATCCACTCCCAACACCCCCCCACCACCACACACAGCCACAGCAGTGTGTACTATCTACAAGATGCGCTGCAGAAATTCACCAAAGATCCTCACACAGCACCTTCCAAACCCACCCCCCACTTCCATCCAGAAGGACAAGGGACAGCAGATACATCGGAACACCACCCCGCCCCTGCAAGTTCCCCTCCGAGCCCCTCCCCGTCCCGACTTGGAAATTAGGCCATTCAATCATGGCTCGTAAGTTCCTCAACCCCGTTCTCCCTGTAATCCCCTTGATAATCAAGAACCTATCTATCTCAGCCTTAAATGTACTCAATGACCTGGCCTCCACAGCCTTCTGTGGCAGTGAATTCCATAGATTCACCACTCTCTGGCTGAAGAAGTTTCTCCTTATCTCCGTTCTAAAAGGCCTTCCCTTTACTCTAAGGCTGTGCCCTCGGGTCCTCGTCTCTCCTACAAATGGAAACATCCTCCCAACATCCGCTCGGTCCAGGCCATTCAGTATTCTGTAAGTTTCAATTAGATCCCCTCTCATCCTTCTAAACTCCAATGAGTATAGTCCCAGAGTCCTCAAACGTTCCTCAATGTGATTAAAGGCGATGGGGAGCTGGCAGGAGAGTGGCGCTGAGACTGTGCACAAGGAAGATAGGCATGTCCGCAAAGACTCTCACCAATGTTTATAGGTGCACCGCAGAAAGCATCCTGCCCGGATGCATCACAGCGTGGTCTGGCAACTGTTCTGTCCAAGACCTCAGGAAACTACACAGAGTTGTGAACATAGCCCAGTCCAACACAAAAAACAGCCTTCCATCCATTGACTCCATCTACACTTCGCGCTGCCTCGGAGAAGCAGCTGTACAAAACTCTGGTGCGGCCGCACTTGGAGTATTGCGTA
>NW_025966060.1:52718-53457 GCF_021869965.1 Rhincodon typus | reverse complement strand
CCCCATATCACTTTCCTCTGTCCCTCCCACCCAGCCAGTCCAACTCTTTCTTTCCCTTCCTCCCTCCCTCACTCACTCACTCCTTGGTCAGTCCCTCTCCCCACCACCCCCGGCCTCTCCCCTCCCTCTCTGCGTGCCGCTGTCCCGCGCGCGGTCTCTAGGGGTGTGGGGACATCATGTTGTGGTTGTACAGGGACGTTGGTGAGGCCTCTCCTGGAGCAAGTGTGTCCAGCTCTGGTCGCCCCGTTACGGGAAGGATAAACTGGAGAGGGTTCGGGAGAGATTTACGAGGATGTTGCCGCGTATGGAAGGTTTGAGTTAGAAGGAGAGACTGGGACTATTTACACTGGAGCGTAGGAGGTTGAGGGGTGACCTTATAGAGGTTTATAAAATCATGAGGGGCGTGAATAGGGTTAGTGGTAGGTGTCTTTTCCCCGGGGTGGGGGATTTCAAGACGAGAGGTCACATCATAAGGTGAGAGGGGAGAGATTTTAAAAAAGACACGAGGGGTAAATTTTTGGGGCGCAGGTACATAGTTCCTTGAAAGCGGAGAGGCAGGTAGACAGGGCGGTGAAGAAGGTGTTTGGTACGCTCGCCTTTATGGGTCAGTGCGTTGAGTACAGGGAGTTGGGAGGGTCACGTTGGGGCTGTACAGGGCCTTGGTTAGGGCCACTTTTGGAATACTGCGTTCGATTCTGGTCTCCCTGCTGCAGGGAGGACGTTGTGGAAGGGTTCGGAA
>NW_025966060.1:50886-52218 GCF_021869965.1 Rhincodon typus | reverse complement strand
TTCCTCTCTCACCTTAAACCTATCCCCTCTAGTTTTGGACTTTCCTAACGTGGGGAAAAGATCCACCTATCCATGCCCCTCATGGTTTTATAAACCTCTCTGAGGTCACCCCAGCCTCCGATGCTCCGGGGAAAACAGCCCCAGCTTGTTGTCCCAGCCTCTCCCTGTAGCTCAAACCCTCCAACATCCTTGTAAATCCTTTCTGAACCCTTCCACAACGTCCTTCCTGCAGCAGGGAGACCAGAATCGAACGCAGTATTCCAAAAGTGGCCCTAACCAATGTCCTGTACAGCCCCAACATGACCCTCCCAACTCCCTGTACTCCACGCACTGACCCATAAAGGCCAGCGTACCAAACACCTTCTTCACCGCCCTGTCTACCTGCCTCTCCACTTTCAAGGAACTATGTACCTGCTCCCCCCCCACAAGCTCTCTCTCTGTTCAGCGACACTCCCCCAGGACCCTCACTGTTAAAGTGTATAAGTCGTGCCTCAATTTGCCCTACCAAAATCTTACATGCACACAGATACACATGGACATTCACACACACAGATTCACATACCTATTCTCTCTCTCTTTCTCTCTCTCTTACACACACACACACACACACACACACAGACACACACTCCCTCTTTCTCTCAGACACATATGAACATTCACATGCAGACTCACACAGTCACACAGTCACACACAAACACAGACCAAATCTCCTTGTATTTTCTAAATGTGTGCTTAATGCCGTGTCTGCTGAATGTAACTTTTAAAAAGCATACAGTCAGGATCTGAGTGATTGAGAATGTTTGGAATTTTTTGACAGCTCCTCTGGTGATGGGGTTTAAATGTTTTTCTTCAGGCGCAGTCTGAAAGTGATACAGGCTTCCAGTGCAGACTTGAGCTCATTACCACAGCGGCATAAACACTGATTGAGTTTCTCCATCTGTCCATCTATCATCACAACTACCTCCCAACCTTCATTTCCATCTCTCTCTCTCCCTCTGTCTCTCCAACTCTGAATCTGTCTGTCTGTCTATTAATCTGTCTACTTATCCATCTGACTATCTATCTACGCTTTGTATCTATCTATCCATCTATCCATCTATCTATCCATCCGTCTATCCATTCTAAACACATGAGGGGTACAAATAAAGTGAATGGCAGGTGTCTTTTCCCTAGGGTGGGGGGATTTCAAGATGAGGGGAATATTTTTAAGGTGAGAGGAGAAAGATTTAAAACAGACCTGAGGCGCATTTTTTTTTCCACACAGAGGGTGGTTTGTGTGTGGAATAAACTTCCAGATGAAGTGGTGGATGTGAGTAGAGTTACAACATTTAA
>NW_025966060.1:49356-50386 GCF_021869965.1 Rhincodon typus | reverse complement strand
CCCAACGTGACCCTCCCAACTCCCTGTACTCAACGCACTGACCCATAAAGGCGAGCGTACCAAACACCTTCTTCACCGCCCTGTCACTCCACTTTCAAGGAACTAGGTACCTGCTCCCTGCCACAAGGTCTCTCTCTGTTCAGCGACACCCCCCAGGACCCTCACCGTTAAAGTGTAGAAGTCCTGCCCTGTTGTGCCTTTCCCAAAATGCAGCCCCTCACGTTGATCTAAATTAAACTCCATCTGCCGCTCCTTGGCCCATTGGCCCGTCTGATCCAGGTCCTGTCGCTCCCCCCCTTTGTTGTCCCCCTACCCCTCTGACTTCGGTGTCATCTGCAGACTCAGTTAGCTATCCCTCCTGTGTTCACATCCAAATCATCGGCGTTGGGTAAGTTGAATGAGTCACTTGGAGACTCTCAAGGTTAACGGGCAGAGTCCACCTGGTTTAGTGAAAGGAAAGTGCTGGTGAACTGATTTTCCGAGGGCCTTCGAAGAAGTGATATCTGCCGCAGATGAACAAAAGTGGGGGGCACACTGCGTCCAGGCTTCCAGGAGGTTGAGCACGGAGAACGCAGAACAGGCCATTCGGCCCACCATGCCGTGCCGAACATGACGCCAAATTAAACTAATCCCTTCTGCCTGCCCTTGGTCCCTGTCCCTCTGTCCCTCGCACATCCGTGTGTGTATCTAAAAGCCCTTCAAACACCCCTTTTGTATCTGCCTCCACCATCCCCCCAACCCCTGGCAGTGTGTTCCACACTCCTACCCCTCTCCATGTAAAAAAACTTGCCCCTCACATCTGCTTTGAACATTCCCCCTCTCACCTTAAATGCATGCCCCCTGGTCTTAGACATTTCAACTCTGGGGGGGGGAGAAAGATTCTGACCCTCAGCCCTATCTCATAACTTTACAGACTTCTATCGAGTCTCCCCTCAGCCTCCAGAGAAAACACCCCGAGGTTTTCCAGCCTCTCCTTACGGCTCGTACCCTCTAATCCAGGCAGGGTCCTGGTGAACCTCTCCTGCACCCT
>NW_025966060.1:45400-48856 GCF_021869965.1 Rhincodon typus | reverse complement strand
CGGTTTCTAGGTGGTTGCCCGATATGGAGACAGAGAGGTCCAGGAAGGGGAGAGAGGTGTTAGAGATGGTCCAGGTAAACTTAAGGTTGGGGTGGGAGGTGTTAGTGAAGTGGATGAACTGTTCGAGCTCCTCGTGGGAGGACGAGGCAGGGCCGATACAGTCATCAATGTAACGGAGGAATAGGTGGGGTTTAGGGCCGTTGTAGGTACGGAAGAGGGATTGTTCCACATAACCTCCAAAGAGGCAGGCATAGCTTGGGCCCATGCGGGTACCCATGGCCACCCCCATTGTCTGTAGGAAGTGGGAGGAATTGAAAGAGAAGTTGTTGAGGGTGAGGACGAGTTCGGCTAAGCGGATGAGTGTGTCAGAGGAGGGGAACTGGTCGGGCCTGCGGAACAGGAAGAAGCGGAGGGCCTTTAGGCCATCTGTATGGGGAATGCAGGTGTAGAGGGACTGGACATCCATGGAGGAGGTGACAGAGATAGGGAAGAGGTGTAGGGAATGGAGGAGGTGACTGAGATGGGGAGGGAGGGGGGGGGGGCTGGAGGAGGTGACGGAGATAGGGAGGGGGGTGTAGGGGGATGGAGGAGGTGACGGAGATAGGGAGCGGGGTGTAGGTGGCTGGAGGAGGTGACGGAGATAGGGAGGCGGGTGTAAGGAGGCTGGAGGAGGTGACGGAGATAGGGAGCGGGGTGTCAGTCCATGGAGCCTGGATTCTCATTGTGTCTGGCATATTTCAGTCCCTGTTTCCTTTGCTCCAAGATGATGTGCTTGGGTCAGGGTCTGGCATCTGTCAGTTCTGACGTCCTGGAGATTACATAGGCTTAGCAGTCTGATGGAGGACGCTCTCACAACAGGCATGACCCAGTTTTGTGATCTGGTTTTTAAACGGACGCAGTTGGGCCCTGGCCAGTTCTGGCGCAGTATCTCCTTGATAAAATAGGCTTGAATGTCACTTTGTAACGGTCACTGAAGCCTGTCGATTCTCCGAAAACGTGGTGGTGTCGGAGGAACACAGCGGGTCAGGCAGCATCAGAGGAGCTGGAGTTTCGACCCTCTGGGTCCTGCTGAAGGGTCCCGACCCGAAACGTCAGCTCTCCTGCCCCTCCGATGCTGCCTGGCCCCTCTGTGTTCCTCCAGCTCCGCGCTGTGTGTTATCTCTGACTCCTGCATCGGCAGTTCCTACTGTCTCCGAAGAAATGGATGAAATTCAGCTGCCGTTGAGTTTGGGACAGATAGTGTGGACGTGGGAGGGATGGTCAGTAAGTTTGTGGATAACGCTGGAATCGGAGGGACGGGGGGCAGGGAAGGAGGGACAACAGGACCTGGGTCAGATGGGCCGAGGGGAGCGGCAGATGGAGTTTAATTTAGATCAACGTAAGGTGCTGCATTTTTGGAATCAGGGGCAGGACTTATACACTTTAATGGTGAGGGTCCTGGGGGAGTGTCGCTGAACAGAGAGACCTTGGGGGGAGCAGGTACATAGTCCCTTGAAAGTGGAGAGGCAGGTAGACAGGGCGGTGAAGAAGGTGTTTGGTACGCTCGCCTTTATGGGTCAGTGCGTTGAGTATAGGAGTTGGGAGGGTCATGTTGGGGCTGTACAGGACACTTTTGGAATTCTGCGTTCAATTCTGGTCTCCCTGCTTCAGGAAGGACGTTGTGAAAGGGTCAGAAAGGATTTACGAGGATGTTGGAGTGTTTGAGCTACAGGGAGAGGCTGGGGCTGTTTTCCCCGGAGCGTTGGAGGCTGAGGGGGGTGACCTTATAGAGGTTTATAAAACCATGAGGGGCATGGATAGGGTGAATAGACAAGGTCTTTACCCCCCAGGGGGTGGGGGCAGTCCAAAACTAGAGGAGCATAAGTTTAAGGTGAGAGGGGGGAAAGGGACCTGAGGGGTAACTTTTTCACACAGAGGGTGGTGCGTGTGTGGAACGAGCAGCCAGAGGAAGTGGGTGGGGGCTGGTACAGTTACAACATTTAAAAGGCATCTGGATGGGGACATGGATAGGAAGGGGTTAGAGGGATATGGGGCCAAACGCTGGCAAATGGGGACTGGATTAGTTTAGGATATCTGGGTCAGCACGGATGAGTTGGACCCAAGGGTCTGTTTCTGTTCTGTACAGCTCTCTGACTCTATGACTGTATTCCCCTCATCTTGAAATCCTCCACCCCGGGGAACGGGCACCTGACATTTACCCTACCCATGCCCCTCATGATTTTATAAACCTCTATAAGGTCACCCCCTCAGCCTGTGACACTCCAGTGAAAAAAGTCCCAGCCTCTCTTTGTAACTTAAACTTTCCACTCCCAGCAACATCCCGGTAAATCTTTTCTGAACCCTCTCCAGTTTAATAATATCCTTCCTATAACGGGACGACCAGAACTGGGCACAGTTGCTCCAGAAGAGGCCTCACCAACGTCCCCCTGTACAACCACAACATAACATCCCCAGCTCCTAACTCCAAAGGGTCTGAGCGATGAAGGCAAGCGTGCCAAACGCCTCCTCACCCACCCTGTCTACACGTGACACAAACTTCAAACAATTATGTCCCTGAACCCCTGGGTCTTTCTGTTCTACAATACTAGGAGGGCCAAAGGGCCTGTTCCTGTGTCGTACTCTCCAAGGCTCTATTTTTAATTGTATAAGCCCTGCCCTCGATCGTTTTACCAAAACGCAACACCTCGCGTTTACCCAAACTAAACTCCACCTGCCACTCCTCGGCCCATTGACCCGATGGATCGAGATCCCTCTGCCATCTTAGAGAGCCCGCTTCACTGTCCACTTTTCCAGAGAGAATTCTCTCTCTGTCCCACGCCGGGCTGGCCCATCTTAGTGACTGCTTCAATTCCTGAACTTGAGACTGTGTTAACCTCTTCCTCGATTCCTCACTCAGCCCCATTTGACTCCTTCAGCTCTGTCAGATGAGGTGTCAGGGGAATAGGAAGAAGTTGAAAAAAGGCTAACTTTGAGTGGCCACGAGTTGGTACCAAAAGCACGTGGGCAACGGCTCAGAAATATAATAGGGAAGGAGCCAGGCCAGGCCTCAGTCACGTTTGAAAGGATTAAACACAGCGATTTCGACAGATGGCCGAGAGCATTAAAGACAGATAAAGACATACGAGGATCTTGGACTGATTATTCTGCTGGAGGAGTCTACAAACTCGCTTCCAGAATTGACGCCTGAGGACCAGGAAAGTTCAAACAGGGAGAAGAGCTGCAGGGACGGTGGGCGAATGCGCATCAGGGCGTAGGGTGAAACGTAGCTGCCAACAGCAATTCCATTCCGGGAGGGATAGGGATTGAGAGAAAGGGGAGACCCTCCAGTGAGAAATAAAAAGTGGATCGCACTGGGAGCAGTCTACCACTGAGGCAAAAAAGAAACTCAAGAGGGTGAGAGAGAGGGGAAAGACATCACTTTGACGCAAAGTCACAGGGCTGGTGGTTGGAGAAAGG
>NW_025966060.1:44644-44900 GCF_021869965.1 Rhincodon typus | reverse complement strand
GGCGTACAGGGAGAGGGCGTACAGGGAGAGGTTATACAGGGAGAGGGCGTACAGGGAGAGGTTATACAGGGAGAGGGTGTACAGGGAGAGGGCGTACAGGGAGAGGGAGTACAGTGAGAGGGAGTACAGTGAGAGGGTATACAGTGAGAGGGTATACAGGGAGAGGGTATACAGGGAGAGGGTATACAGGGAGAGCATATATAGGGAGAGGGTAATCAGGGAGAGGGTAATCAGGGAGAGGGTGTCCAGGGAGAGG
>NW_025966060.1:43468-44544 GCF_021869965.1 Rhincodon typus | reverse complement strand
GTACAGGGTGAGGGTATATAGGGAGCGGGTATAAGGAGAGGGCATATGGGGAGAGGGTACGCAGGGAGAGGGCGTACAGGGAGAGGGCGTACAGGGAGAGGGAGTACAGTGAGAGGGAGTACAGTGAGAGGGTATACAGTGAGAGGGTATACAGGGAGAGGGTATACAGGGAGAGGGTATACAGGGAGAGGGTATACAGGGAGAGCATATATAGGGAGAGGGTAATCAGGGAGAGGGTAATCAGGGAGAGGGTGTCCAGGGAGAGGATGTCCAGGAAGAGGGTATACAGGGAGAGGGTATACAGGGAGAGGGTACACAGGGAGAGGGTATAGAGAGACAGTATACAGGAAGGGTAAACAGGGAGAGGGTATATAGGGTGAGGGTGTATAGGGAGATGGTGTACAGGGAGATGGTGTACAGGGAGGGTATACAGGGAGAGGGAATATAGGGAGGGTATACAGGGAGGGTATAAGGAAAGGGTATACAGGGAGAGGGTATACAGGGAGAGGGTATACAGGGAGAGGGTGAACAGGGAGAGGATGTACAGGGAGAGGGTGTACAGGGAGAGGGTGTACAGGGAGAGGGTATAGGGAGACAGTATAGAGGGAGGGTGTACAGGGAGAAGGTGTACAGGGAGAGTGTGTACAGGGAGAGGGAGTACAGTGGGAGGGTGTACAGGGAGAGCGTATACAGGGAGAGGGTAAACAGGGAGAGGATGTACAGGGAGAGGGTATAGAGGGAGAGGGTACACAGAGAGAGGGTATAGAGAGACAGTATACAGGATGGGTAAACAGGGAGAGGGTATATAGGGTGAGGGTGTATAGGGAGATGGTGTACAGGGAGGGTATACAGGGAGAGGATATAGTGGGAGAGGGTATAGTGGGAGGGTATACAGGGAGAGGGAATATAGGGAGGGTATACAAGGAGGGTATAAGGAAAGGGTATACAGGGAGAGGGTGAACAGGGAGAGGGTGAACAGGGAGAGGGTGTACAGGGAGAGGGTGTACAGGGAGAGGGTATACAGGGAGAGAGTATAGAGGGAGGGTGTACAGGGAGAGGGTATACAGGGAGGGTAT
>NW_025966060.1:42378-42968 GCF_021869965.1 Rhincodon typus | reverse complement strand
TCCCTATATTCCCTCTCCCTGTATACCCTCCCTATATACCCTCTCCCACTGTACCCTCTCCCTGTATACCCTCCCTGTACCCCACCTCCGTGTACACCATCTCCCTATATACCCTCACCTTATATACCCTCTCCCTGTTTACCCTTCCTGTATACTGTCTCTCTATACCGTCTCCCTGTGCACCCTCTCCCTGTGCACCCTCTCCCTGTACATCCTCCCTATATACACTCTCACTACATACCCTCTCCCTGTATACCCTTTCCTTATACCCTCCCTATGTACCCTCCCTGTACACCCTCTCCTTGTATACCCTCCCTATATACCTTCTCCCTGTCAACCCTCCTTATATACCCTCTCATTGTACACCTTCTCATTGTACACCCTCTGCCTGTACACCCTCTGCCTGTACACCCTCTGCCTGTACACCCTCTGCCTGTACACCCGCTGCCTGTACACCCGCTGCCTGTACACCTTCTCCCTGTACACCCTCTCCCTGTACACCCTCCTTATATACCCTCTCCCTGTACGCCCTCTCACTGTACACCCTCTCCCTGCATACCCGCCCTATATACCCTCTCCCTGTACACCCT
>NW_025966060.1:41277-41878 GCF_021869965.1 Rhincodon typus | reverse complement strand
CCCTCTCCCTGCATACCCGCCCTATATACCCTCTCCCTGTACACCCTTTCGCTGTATATCCTCCCCCTGTATACCGTCTCCCTGTATACCTACTCCCTGTACATCCTCTCCCTGTACACCCTCTCCCTGTATATCCTCTCCCTGTATACCCTTTCCTTATACCCTCCCTGTACACACTGCCTATATTCCCTCACCCTGTATATCCTCCCTACACACCCACTCCCTGTACACCCTCTCCCTGTATACCCTTTCCTTATACCCACCCTATGTACCCTCCCTGTACACCCTGCCTATATTCCCTCACCCTGTATACCCTCCCTGTACACCTTCTCCCTGTACACCCTCCCCCGATATACCCTCTCCATGTATTCTCTCTCCCTGAACACCCTCTCCCTGCATACCCTCTCCCTATATGCCCTCTCCTTATACCCGCTCCCTATATACCCTCACCCTGTACACCTTCTCCCTGTATTCCCTCTCCCTGTATTCCCTCTCCCTGTACACCCTCTCCCTGTATACCCTTTCCTTATACCCTCCCTATGTATCCTCCCTGTATACACTCTCCTTGTATACCCTCCCTATATACCTTCTCATTGTACAC
>NW_025966060.1:39417-40777 GCF_021869965.1 Rhincodon typus | reverse complement strand
TGCCCTCTCCTTATACCCGCTCCCTATATACCCTCACCCTGTACACCTTCTCCCTGTATTCCCTCTCCCTGTATTCCCTCTCCCTGTACACCCTCTCCCTGTATACCCTTTCCTTATACCCTCCCTATGTATCCTCCCTGTATACACTCTCCTTGTATACCCTCCCTATATACCTTCTCATTGTACACCCTCTCCCTATATACCCTCTCCATGTATTCCCTCTCCCTGTATATCCTCCCTATATAACCTCTCCCTGTACACCCTCTCCCTGCATACCCGCTCTATATACCCTCTCCCTGTACACCCTCTCCCTATACAGCCTCTCCCTGTACACCCTCTCCCTGTATACCCTTTCCTTATACCCACCCTATGTACCCTCCCTGTACACCCTGCCTATATTCCCTCACCCTGTATACCCTCCCTGTACACCCTCTCCCTGTACACCCTCTCCCTGTACACCCTCTCCCTGTACACCCTCCCCCGATATACCCTCCCCCTGTACACCCTCCCCCTGTACATCCTCTCCCTGTACGCCCTCTCCCTGCATACCCTCTCCCTATACGCCCTCTCCTTATACACGCTCCCTATATACCCTCACCCTGTACACCCTCTCCCTGTATTCCCTCTCCCTGTACACCCTCTCCCTGTATACCCTTTCCTTATACCCTCCCTATGTATCCTCCCTGTATACACTCTCCTTGTATACCCTCCCTATATACCTTCTCATTGTACACTCTCTCCCTATATACCCTCTCCATGTATTCCCTCTCCCTGTATACACTCCCTATATAACCTCTCCCTGTACACCCTCTCCCTGCATACCCGCTCTATATAACCTCTCCCTGTACACCCTCTCGCTGTATATCCTCTCCCTGTATACCTGTCCGATATACCCTCTGCCTGTACACCCTCTGCCTGGACACCTTCTCCCTTTATACCCTCTATCTGTATTTCCTCCCTATATACCATCTCTCTGTACACCCTCTCCCTATTTACCCTTACCCTATATACCCTCTCCCTGTGTACCCTCCCTATATACCCTTTCCCTGTACACCCTCTCTCAGTATATCCTCTCCCTGTATACCCTCCCTGTATACCCTCTCCCTGTACACCCTCCCTCTATACTCTCTCCCTGTATACCCTCTCCCTGTACACCCTCTCCCTGTACACCCTCTCCCTGTTCACCCTCTCCCTGTTCACCCTCTCCCTGTATACCCTTTCCTTATACCCTCCTTGTATACCCTCCCTATATTCCCTCTCCCTGTATACCCTCCCACTATACCCTCTCCCACTATATCCTCTCCCTGTATACCCTCCCTGTACACCATCTCCCTATACACCCTCACCCTATATACCCTCT
>NW_025966060.1:37754-38917 GCF_021869965.1 Rhincodon typus | reverse complement strand
TACAGGGAGAGGGTATAAGG
Organism: Rhincodon typus; assembly: GCF_021869965.1. Taxonomy (NCBI): domain Eukaryota; kingdom Metazoa; phylum Chordata; class Chondrichthyes; order Orectolobiformes; family Rhincodontidae; genus Rhincodon; species Rhincodon typus. The sequence continues at coordinate 38,897 of NW_025966060.1, read as the reverse complement.
GAGACGGGATAAGGGAGAGGGCATGCAGGGAGAGGGCATAGGGTGGTGGGTATATAGGGAGGGTATACAGGGAGAGCATATATGGGGAGGGTATACAGGGAGAGGGTGTACAGGGAGTGGGTGGACAGGGAGAGGGTGTACAGGGAGAGGGTATAGAGGGAGAGGGTATATATGGAAGGTATACAGGGAGAGGGTGTACAGGGAGAGGGTGTACAGGGAGAGGGTGTACAGGGAGAGGGTGTACAGGGACAGGGTATATAGGGAGGGTATACAGGGAGAGGGTATACAGAGAGAGGGTATAGAGAGACAGTATACAGGGAGGGTATACAGGGAGAGTGTAGATAGGGAGAGGGTACACAGAGAGTGGGTATACAGGGAGAGGGTGTACAGGGAGAGGGTATATAGGGAGGGTATATAGGGAGAGGGAATACATGGAGAGGGTATATAGGGAGTGTATACAGGGAGAGAGTATATAGGGAGGGTATACAGGGCGAGGGTATATAGGGAGAGGTTGTACAGGGAGAGGATGTACAGGGAGAGGGTATACAGGGAGAGGGTAGATAGAGAGGGTATGTCGGGAGAGGGTATATAGGGAGGGTATACAGGGAGAGGGTATATAGGGAGGGTATACAGGGAGAGAGTATATAGGGAGAGGATGTACAGGGAGAGGGTGTACAGGGAGAGGGTATAGCGGGAGAGGGTTTATAGGGAGGGTATACAGGGAGAGGGTACACAGGGAGTGGGTATAAAGGCGAAGGTGTACAGGGAGGGGGTGTACAGGGAGAGGGTGAACAGGGAGAGGGTGTATGGGGAGAGGGTGCACGGGGAGAGGGTATACTGGGAGAGGGTGAACAGGGAGAGGGTATAATGGGAGGGTATACAGGGAGAGGGTATATAGAGAGAGGGTATATAGGGACGGTAAACAGGGAGAGGTTATATAGGGAGAGGGTATGTAGGGACATGGTGTACAGGGAGACGGTACACAGGGAGAGAGTGTACAGAGAGAGTGTGTGCAGGGAGATGGTATACAGGGAGAAGGTGTACAGGGAGAGGGTGTACAGGGAGAGGGTGTACAGGGAGAGGGTGTACAGGGAGAGGGTGTACAGGGAGAGGGTGTACAGGGAGAGGGTGTACAGGGAGAGG
>NW_025966060.1:35776-37254 GCF_021869965.1 Rhincodon typus | reverse complement strand
AGGGTGTGTGTGGAGGAGGTTGCAGGGGAACAGAGGGGTTATGGAGCTAGGGGAGGGAGAGGGTGGAGAGAGGTTATAGTTGGGGCTATACAGGGAGGGAGGTAGAGGGAGTGAGTATAGAGAGGGTATAAGGGAGGGAGGTATAGGGAGGGCGTATAGAGAAGGTATATAGGGAGACGGTATACAGGGAAGGAGGTATAGGGAGTATACAGGGAGTGGGTATAGGGAGAGCATATAGGGAGGGTGTACAGGGAGGGATATATAGGGAGAAGGTACAAGGAGGATATAGATAGGGTATAGGGAGGATAAAGACAGGATATACGGAGGGGAGGGTATAGGGACAGGGTATAGGGAGGGGGTGGATATACAGAGAGGGGGAGTATAGGGAGGGTATACAGGGAGAGGTACAGGGAGAGGGTATATAGGGAGAGGGAGTACAGGGAGAGAGAGTATAGGGAGGGGGAATACAGAGAGACGGTATAAGGAGACAGTATACAGGGAGAGGGTATACAGGGAATGGGTATACAGCGAGCAGGTATACAGGGAGGAGGGTATATAAGGAGGGTATACAGGGAGAAGGGAATATAAGGAGGGTATACAAGGAGGGAGTATAGGGTGAGGGTATAGGGAGACGGTATATAAGGAGAGGGTATACAGGGAGAGGGTGTACAGGGAGAGGGTATACAGGGAGAGGGTATACAGGGAGAGGGCATACAGGGAATGTATACAGGGAGAAGGTATACAGAGAGAGGGCATACAGAGGGTATAGGGAGACAGTATACAGGGAGGGTATACACGGAGAGGGTGTACAGGGAGAAGGTGTACAGGGAGAAGGTGTACAGGGAGAGGGTATCCGGGGAGAGGGTATAGGGAGGCGGTATACACGAAATGTATACAGGGAGAGGGTAGGCAGGGAGACGGTATAGAGGGAGACACTATACAGGGAATGTATAAAGGGAGAGGGTATACAGGGAGGAAGGTATATAAGGAGGGTATCCAAGTAGGGAGGTATAGGGTGACAGTATGGGGAAAGGGTATAAGGAGAGGGTATACAGGGAGAGGGTATACAGGGAGAGGGTGTACAGGGAAAGGGTGTACAGGGAAAGGGTGTACAGGGAGAGGGTGTATAGGGAGAGGGTGTATAGGGAGAGGGTATATAGGTGAGGGTATATAGGAAGAGGGTGTACAGGGAGAGGGTATATAGGGAGGATATACAGGGAGAGGGTTATCAGGGAGGGTATACAGGGAGATGGTGTACAGGGAGAGGATATACAGGGAGAGGGTGTACAGGGAGAGGGTGTACAGGGAGAGGGTGTACAGGGAGAGGGTGTACAGGGAGAGGGTATACAGGGAGAGGGTGTAGAGAGGGAGTGGACAGGGAGAGGGTGTACAGGGAGAGGGTATAGAGGGAGAGGGTATATATGGAAGGTATACAGGGAGAGGGTGTACAGGGAGAGGGTGTACAGGGAGAGGGTGTA
>NW_025966060.1:33906-35276 GCF_021869965.1 Rhincodon typus | reverse complement strand
AGAGCGTGTACAGGGAGAGCGTGTACAGGGAGAGCGTGTACAGGGAGAGCGTGTACAGGGAGGGTATACAGGGAGAGGGTAGACAGGGAGGGTATCCAGGGAGAGGGCACACAGGGAGAGGGTACAGAGGGAGAGGGTACAGAGGGAGAGGGTATACAGGGACAGGGTATACAGGGAGATGGTGTACAGGGAGAGGATATACAGGGAGAGGGTGTACAGGGAAAGGGTATATAGTGACGGTATACAGGGAGAGGGTGTGCAGGGAGCCGATGTAGAGGGAGAGGGTGTACAGGGAGAGGGCACACAGGGAGATGGCACACAGGGAGATGGCACACAGGGAGAGGGTACAGAGGGAGAGGGTACAGAGGGAGAGGGTACAGAGGGAGAGGGTATACAGGGAGATGGCACACAGGGAGAGGACATACAGGGAGACTGTGTACAGGGAAAGGGTATATAGTGACGGTATACAGGGAGAGTGTGTGCTGGGAGAGGGTGTAGAGGGAGAGGGTGTACAGGGAGAGGGTGTACAGGGAGAGGGTGTACAGGGAGAGGGTATATAGGGAGAAGGTGTACAGGGAGAGGGTGTACAGGGAGAGGGTGTACAGGGAGAGGGTGTACAGGGAAAGGGTATATAGGGAGGATATACAGGGAGAGGGTTATCAGGGTGGGTATACAGGGAGAGGGTTTAAGGGAGAGGGTATGCAGGGAGAGGGCATAGCGTGGTGGTTATGTAGGGAGGGGATACAGAGAGAACATATATGGGGAGGGTATAAAGGGAGAGGGTATACAGGGAGAGGGTGTACAGGGAGAGGATATACAGGGAGAGGGTATACAGGGAGAGGGTATACAGGGAGAGGGTATACAGGGAGGATATACAGGGAGAGGGTTATCAGGGTGTGTATACAGGGAGAGGGTATAAGGAGAGGGTAAATAGGGAGTGGGTATACGGAGAGGGTGTACACGGAGAGGGTATATAGTGACGGTATACAGGGAGAGGGTGTACAGGGAGAGGGTGTACAGGGAGAGGGTGTACAGGGAGAGGGTGTATAGGGAGTGCATACAGGGAGAGGGTATATAGGGAGAGGGTATATAGGGAGAGGGTGGACAGGGATAGGGTGGACAGGGAGAGGGTGGACAGGGAGAGGGTATATAGTGACGGTATACAGGGAGAGGGTGTACAGGGAGAGGGTATACAGGGAGGGTATACAGGGAGAGGGTATAGAGGGAGAGGGTGTACAGGGAGAAGGTGTACAGGGAGAAGGTGTACAGGGAGAAGGTGTACAGGGAGAAGGTGTAGAGAGAGAGGGTGTACAGGGAGAGGGTATATAGGGAGAGGGTATGTAGGGAGAGGGTATGTAGGGAGAGGGTAT
>NW_025966060.1:32630-33406 GCF_021869965.1 Rhincodon typus | reverse complement strand
GGAGGTTATACAGGGAGAGGGTGTACAGGGAGAGGGTGTACAGGGAGAGGGTGTACAAGGAGAGGGTTTATAGGGAGGTTATACAGGGAGAGGGTTTACAGGGAGGGTATACAGGGAGAGGGTGTACAGGGAGAGGGTATATAGCGAGAGGGTATACAGGGAGGGTATACAGGGAGAGGGTATACAGGGAGAGGGTATATAGGGAGAGGGTATATAGGTGAGGGTATATAGGAAGAGGGTGTACAGGGAGAGGGTATATAGGGAGGTTATACAGGGAGAGGGTTTACGGGGATGGTATACAGGGAGAGGTTATACAGGGACAGGGTATATAGGGAGGGTATACAGGGAGATGTTGTACAGGGAGAGGGTATACAGGAAGAGGGTATACAGGGAGAGGGTGTACAGGGAGAGGGTGTACAGGGAGGTTATACAAGGAGAGGGTTTACAGGGAAGGTGTACAGGGAGAGGTTATACAGGGACAGGGTATATAGTGAGGGTATACAGGGAGAGGGTGTACAGGGAGAGGGTATACAGGGAGTGGGTATACAGGGAGTGGGTATATAGGGAGAGGTTATACAGGAAGAGGGTGGACAGGGAGAGGCTATATAGGGAGGTTATATCAGGAGAGGGAATACAGGGCGAGAATACAGGGAGATGGTATACAGGGAGATGGTATACAGGGACAGGGTGTACAGGGACAGGGTGTACAGGGACAGGGTGTACAGGGACAGGGTGTACAGCAGAGAGTATATAGGGAGGGTATACAGCGAGAGGGT
>NW_025966060.1:31438-32130 GCF_021869965.1 Rhincodon typus | reverse complement strand
CCCTATATACCCTCTCCCTGTACACCCTCTCCCTGTATACCCTCCCTATATACTCTCTCCCTGTACAACCTCTCCCTGTATACCGTCCCTGTATACCCTCTCCCTGTATACCCTCCCTGTATACCCTCTCCCTGTATACCCTCCCTATATACCCTGTCCTGTATAACCTCTCCCTGTACACCCTCCCTGTATACCATCTCCCTGTATACCATCTCCCTGTATACCCTCTCCCTGTACGCCCTCTCCCTGTACAAGATCTCCCTGTATACAGTCTCCCTATATACCCTCTCGCTGTATACCCTCCCTATATACCCTCTGCTGTACACCCTGTCCCTGTACACCCTGTCCCTGTACACATTCTCCCTGTACACCCTCACTGTATACCCTCTCCCTGTATACAGTCCCTGGTTAACCTCTCCCTGTACACCCTCTCCCTGTATACCCTCCCTGTAAACCCTCTCCCTGTATAACCTCCCTATAAACCCTCTCCCTGTACACCCTCTCCCTGTACACCCTCTCCCTGTATAACCTCCCTGTATACCATCTCCCTGTATTCTCTCCCGATATAGCCTCTCCCTGTCCACACTCTCCCTGTACACCCTGCCCTGTATACCCTCTCCCTGTATACCCTCACTGTATACCCTTTCCCTATATAACCTCCCTATATACCCTCTCCCTGTACACCCTCTCCC
>NW_025966060.1:27597-30938 GCF_021869965.1 Rhincodon typus | reverse complement strand
TCTCCCTGTATTCTCTCCCGATATAGCCTCTCCCTGTCCACACTCTCCCTGTACACCCTGCCCTGTATACCCTCTCCCTGTATACCCTCACTGTATACCCTTTCCCTATATAACCTCCCTATATACCCTCTCCCTGTACACCCTCTCCCATATTACCCTCCCTATATACCCTCTCCCTGTACAACCTCTCCCTGTACAACCTCTCCCTGTACAACCTCTCCCTGGATACCCTCTCCCTGTATACCCTCTCCCTGGATACCCTCTCCCTGTATACCCTCTCCCTGTACACCCTGTCCCTGTACACCCTGTCCCTGTACACCTTGTCCCTGTACACCCTCTGCCTGTACACCCTCTGCCTGTACACCATCTCCCTGTATACCCTCCCTGTGTACCCTCTCCCTGTATACCCTCCCTATATACCCTCTCCCTGTACAACCTCTCCCTGTACAACCTCTCCCTGTACAACCTCTCCCTGTATACCGTCTCCGAATATACCCTCTCGCTGTATACCCTCCCTATATACGCTCTCCCTGTACACCCTGTCCCTGTACACACTCTCCCTGTACACCCTCCCTGTATACCCTCTCCCTGTATACAATCCCTGTATAACCTCTCCCTGTACACCCTCTCCCTGTATACCCTCCCTGTAAACCCTCTCCCTGTATAACCTCCCTATAAACCCTCTCCTTGTACATCCTCTACCTGTACACCCTCTACCTGTACACCCTCTACCTGTACACCCTCTCCCTGTACACCCTCCCTGTAAACCATCTCCCTGTATTCCCTCCCTATATAGCCTCTCCCTGTCCACACTCTCCCTGTCCACACTCTCCCTGTCCACACTCTCCCTGTACACCCTCTCCCTATATACCCTCCCTATATACCCTCTCCCTGTACACCCTCTCCCTTTATACCCTCCCTATTTACCCTCTCCCTGTACAACCTCTCCCTGTATACCCTCTCCCTGTATATCCTCCCTGTATACCCTCTCCCTGTATAACCTCTCCCTGTATAACCTCTCCCTGTACACCCTCTCCCTGTACACCCTCTCCCTGTACACCCTCTCCCTGTACACCCTCTCCCTGTATACCCTCCCTATATACCCTCTCCCTGTATACACTCCCTATATACCCTCTCCCTACATACCCTCTCCCTACATACCTTCTCCCTGTACACCCTCTCCCTACATACACTCTCTATATACCATCTCCCTGTATAACCTCTCCCTGTATACCCTCTCTGTATACCCTTTCCCTATATACCCTCCCTATATACCCTCTCCCTGTACACCCTCTCCCTGTATACCCTCCCTATATACCCTCTCCCTGTACAACCTCTCCCTGTATACCGTCCCTGTATACCCTCTCCCTGTATACCCTCTCCCTGTATACCCTCCCTATATACCCTGTCCCTGTATAACCTCTCCCTGTACACCTTCCCTGTACACCCTCTCCCTGTATACCATCTCCCTGTATACCCTCTACCTGTACACCATCTACCTGTACACCCTCTCCCTGTACAAGATCTCCCTGTATACCGTCTCCCTATATACCCTCTCGCTGTATACCCTCCCTATATACTCTCTACACCCTGTCCTTGTACACCCTGTCCCTGTACACCTTCTCCCTGTACACCATCTCCCTGTATTCCCTCCCTATATAGCCTCTCCCTGTATACCCTCTCCCTGTACACCCTCTCCCTGTATACCTTCCCTGTATACCCTCTCGCTGTATAACCTCTCCCTGTATACCCTCCCTGTATACCCTCTCCCTATATACCCTCCCTATATACCCTCTCCCTGTACAACCTCTCCCTGTATACCCTCCCCGTAAACCCTCTCCCTGCATAACCTCCCTACGTACCCTCTCCCTGTACACCTTATTCCTGTACACCCTCTCCCTGTACACCCTCTCCCTATATACCCTCTCTGAATATACCCTCTCGTTGTATACCCTCCCTATATACTCTCTGCTGTACACCCTGTCCCTGTACACCCTGTCCCTGTACACCCTGTCCCTGTACACCCTGTCCCTGTACACCATCTCCCTGTACACCATCTCCCTGTACACCCTCTGCCTGTACACCCTCTGCCTGTACACCCTCCCCCGTACACCTTCCCTGTAAACCCTCTCCTTGTATAACCTCCCTATATAGCGTCAACCTGTCCAACCTCTCCCTGTCCAACCTCTCCCTGTCCACCCTCTCCCTGTCCACCCTCTCCCTGTCCACCCTCTCCCTGTCCACCCTCTTCCTGTACACCCTCTTCCTGTACACCCTCTTCCTGTACACCCTCTTCCTGTACACCCTCTTCCTGTATACCCTCTCCCTGTATACCCTCTCCCTGCATAACCTCTCCCTGTATACCCTCCCTGCATACCCTCTCCCTATATATCCTCCCTATATACCCTTTCCCTGTACACCCTCTCCCTCTATACCCTCTTCCTGTATACCCTCTCCCAGTACAACCTCTCACTGTATAACCTCTCCCTGTATACCCTGTTCCTGTATACCCTCTCCCTGCATAACCTGTCCCTGCATAACCTCCCTGCATACCCTCTCCCTATATATCCTCCCTATATACCCTTTCCATGTACACCCTCTCCCTGTACACCCTTTCCTTATACCCTCCCTATGTACCCTCCCTGTATACCCTCCCCATATACCCTCTCCCTGTATACCCTCTCCCTGTATACCCTCTCCATGTATTCCCTCTCCCTGTATACCCTCCCTATATACCCTCTCCCTGTGTACCCTCTCCCTGTGTACCCTCTCCCTGTGTACCCTCTCCCTGTGTACCTTCTCCCTGTGTACCTTCTCCCTGTGTACCTTCTCCCTGTGTACCTTCTCCCTGTGTACCCTCTCCCTGTGTACCCTCTCTCTGTACAACCTCTCCCTGTACACCATCTCCCTGTATACCCTCCCTGTATACCCTCTCCCTCTACAACCTCTGCCTGTACACCCTCTCCAAATATACCCTCCCTATATACCCACACCCTCTACACCCTCTCCAAATATACTCTGCCTATATACCCTCTCCCTGTCCACCCTCTCCCTGTCCACCCTCTCCCTGTCCACCCTCTCCCTGTCCACCCTCTCCCTGTCCACTCTCTCCTTGTTCACCCTCTTCCTGTACACCATCTTCCTGTACACCCTCTCCCTGTATACCATCCCTATATACCATCTCCCTGTATACACTCTCCCTGTACACCCTCTCGCTGTATATCCTCTCCCTGTATACCGTCTCCCTGCATACCTACTCCCTGTATATCCTCTCCCTGTATACCCGTCCTATATACCCTCTGCCTGTACACCCTCTGCCTGTACACCCTCTGCCTGTACAC
>NW_025966060.1:26475-27097 GCF_021869965.1 Rhincodon typus | reverse complement strand
ACCCTCTGCCTGTACACCCTCTGCCTGTACACCCTCTGCCTGTACACCCTCTCCCTGTATACCCTCCTTATATACCCTCTCCCTCTACACCCTCTCCAAATATACTCTGCCTATATACCCTCTGCCCGTACACCCTCTCCCTGTACACCCGCCCTATATACCCTCTGCCTGTACACCCTCTCCCTGTACACCCGCCCTATATACCCTCTGCCTGTACACCCTCTCCCTTTATACCCTCTATCTGTATACCCTCCCTATACACCCTGTCCGTGTACACCCTCTCCCTGTATATCCTCCCTATATACCATCTCCCTGTAAACCCTCTCCCTGTACACCCTCTCCCTGCATACCCACCCTGTACACCCTCTCCCTGTACACCCTCTCCCTGTAATCCCTCTCCCTGTATACCCTTTCCTTATACCCTCCCTATGTACCCTCCCTGTATACCCTGCCGATATTCCCTCTCCCTGTATACCCTCCCTGTACACCCTCTCCCTGGACACCCTCTCGCTGTACACCCTCTCCCTGTATACCCTCTCCCTGTACGCCCTCACCCTGCGTACCCTCTCCCTATATGCCCTCTCCTTATACCCGCTCCCTATATACCCTCACCCTGTACACC
>NW_025966060.1:25302-25975 GCF_021869965.1 Rhincodon typus | reverse complement strand
TGCCCTCTCCTTATACCCGCTCCCTATATACCCTCACCCTGTACACCCTCTCCCTGTATACCCTTTCCTTGTACCCTCCCTATATATCCTCCCTGTATACCCTCACCCTGTATACCCTCCCTATACACCCTCTCCCTGTACACCCTCACCCTGTATACCCTCTCCCTGTACACCTTCTCCCTGTACACCCTCCCCCAATATACACTCTCCATGTATTCCCTCTCCCTGTACACCCTCTCACTGTATTCCCTCTCCCTGTACACCCTCTCCCTGTACACCCTCTCCCTGTACACCCTCTCCCTGTACACTCTCTCCCTGTACACCCTCTCCCTGCATACCCTCTCCCGATATGCCCTCTCCTTATACCTGCTCCCTATATACCCCCACCCTGTACACCTTCTCCCTGTATTCCCTCTCCCTGTACACCCTCTACCTGTATACCCTTTCCTTATACCCTCCCTATGTACCCTCCCTGTATACCCTCCCTGTATACCCTCTCCTTGTATACCCTCCCTATATACCTTCTCATTGTACACCTTCTCCCTATATACCCTCTCCATGTATTCCCTCTCCCTGTATACCCTCCCTATATACCCTCTCCCTGTATACCCTCTCGCTGTATATCCTCTCCCTGTACACCCTCTCCCTGTTCACCCTCTCCCTGTATACCCTC
>NW_025966060.1:20847-24802 GCF_021869965.1 Rhincodon typus | reverse complement strand
GTGTGTGTCTCTATCCCTCTGTGTGTATCTGTCTCTCTGTCCGCGTGTTTATCTCTCTCTGTCCCTGTGTGTGCCTGTCTGTGTGTGTGTGTCTCTATCCCTCTGTGTGTATCTGTCTCTCTGTCCGTGTGTTTATCTCTCTCTGTCCCTGTGTATGTCTGTCCCTTTCTGTCTGTATGTGTCTTTCTCCCTTTCAGTCTGTCCCTCTTCTGTGTAACTGTTTCTGCCTGTCTGTGTGTGTCTTTGTGTCCTGATGTCTCCCTATGTGTGTGTCTCTCTCTGTACTGCCGTGTGTGTGAATCTCTGTCCCTGTGTCGTTCTCGGTGTGTGCCACTCCCTCTCTGTCACTCTCACTGTGTGTGCCCCCCCCCGCCCCTCTCTGTGGTCCTTTTGTGTGTGTCGCTCTGCTTGGGTTTCTCTGTCTCTCCCGCTGTGCGTCTCCTCCTTACCTCCTCTCTGTACTCCCCTCACTCTCTCTCCCCACCTCACACAGTCTTTCTCATCCTCACATTAGACACAGGAGAGCCAGTGGATGTGATCTATCTGGATTTCCAGAAGGCATTTGATAAAGTGCCACACAGGAGGCTACTAAAATAAGATGAGAGCCCATGGGGTTAGGGGCAAGGTACTGGCATGGACAGAGGGTTTGGCAGGCTGGCAGAAGGCAGGGTGTGGGGATAAAGGGGTCTTTTTCAGGGTGGCAGCCAGTGACTAACGGAGCTGTGAGGGGGTCAGTGTTGGGACCACAGCTATTCACGTTATACATCGACGATCTGGACAAAGGAACTGAGAGCATCGTTGCTCAGTTTGCAGATGACACAAAGAGAGGTGGAGGGACAGGTCAGTGTTGAGGAGATGGGGGAAGTGCAGAAGGACTCGGACAGGCTGGGAGAGTGGGTAAAGGAGCGGCGGATGGAATACAATGTGGGAAAGTGTGAGGTGATGCACTTTGGTGGGAGGAATAGAGGAACAGTCTGTTTTGTAAACGGGGAAAGGCTTCAGAAATCTGAAGCGCAAAGGGACTTGGGAGTCCTGCTTCAGGATTCTCTTTAAGATGAACAAACAGGCTCAGCTGGCAGTTAGGATTGCAAATGCAGTATTTGCATTCATTTCGAGAGGGCTAGAGCGGGAATGTACTGCTGGGGCTGTGTAAGGCTCTGGTCAGACCCCATTGGGAATGTTGTGAACAGTTTGGGGCCCCGTATCTAAGGAAGGGATGTGCTGGTGTTGGAGGGGGTCTGGAGGAGGTTCACAAGAATGATCCTGGGGATGAAGGGCTTGTCATATGAGGAGGGGTTGAGGGCTCTGGGTCTGTACTCGATGGAGTTTAGAAGGATGAGGTGAGGGGGGGATCTGATTGAAACTGAGAGAATACTGAGAGGCCTGGACAGACTGAACATGGAGAAGATGTTTCCACAAGTAGGAGAGACCAGGACCCAGGGACACAGCCTCAGAGTGAAGGGGTGACCTGAGATGAGGAGGAATTTCTTCAGCCAGAGGGTGGGGAATGTGTGGAACACATTGCTGTGGAGGCCAAGTCACTGAGTGTGTTTAAGACCAAGATAGACGGGTTCCTGAAATGTAACAGGGATCAAGGGTTACAGGAAGAAGGCAGGACAATGGGGTTGGGAAACACATAGGACATAGAAATGTACAGCACAGCAACAGGCCCTTCAGCCCATCATGTTGTGCCTAACATGATGCTAAATTAAACTGATCCCTGTCCCTCCATTCCTCGCATACCCATGTGCTTATCGAAATGCCCCTCCAACCCCCACCCCTGGCAGTGTGTCCCACCCTCCTACCACTCTCTGTGTAAAAAAACTTGCCCCTCTCACCTTAAACACATGCCCCCTGGTCTTAGACATTTCAACTCTGAGGGGAGAAAGATTCTGACTGTCAGCCCTATCTCATAACTTTACAGACTTCTATCGAGTCTCCCCTCAGCCTCCAGAGAAAACACCCTGAGGTTTTCCAGCCTCTCCTTACGGCTTGTACCCTCTAATCCAGGCAGGGTCCTGGTGAACCTCTCCTGCACCCTCTCCAAAGCCTCCAGTATCTCAGCCATGACTGAATGGTGGAGCAGAATCAATGGTCCAAATGGCCCAACTCTGCTCCTGTATCTTATGGTCGCAAACACAATCTCTCTCTGTGTCACTCTCTCTCGCACGCGCACACGCACTCGCACACTCTCTCACACAAGCACTCGCACATGCTCTCTCGCAAACGCTCTCCCACTCGCACAAGCACACTCTCTCACACACGCACACACTCTCGCATGCTCTCGCACACGCGCTCTCTCACTCTCTCACACACGCTCGCTGTCACGCACACTCTCTCGCACACGCGTGCACATGCTCACACACGCACTCTCACTCTCGCTTTCGCATGCACTCTCTCTCACCCTTGCGCACGCACGCACTCTCTCTCACTCGCGCACACACGCACTTTCTCGGCACTCGCACGCTCTCACGCACACGCGCACACACAGTCTCAGTCTTAGACACACACTCACTCACTCACTCCATCCCTCACATTGACTTGCTGTCAGCCCTCACTGGGGATAACATGAGAGATTAGGCTTGCAGTTCTCCCAAGTTATCACAAATGTTAAGGATTTTATAGACATCGATCGACCCACCTTTTAAACACAGGCTAACAGAAAGCATGGACCAGGTTCTCTACTTAACTAGAATTACTATTTATTCCCAGTAATTAGACTCTGACAACAGGTAAATGGTTACATAGCATCAGGTTACATCTCCACCAACTAAAACTCAAATTCCCCTCATCATGTCCCCCTACCATACTCTCACATAGAGACAGCAAAATAAAACACGGGTGATACGGACAGAAGGGAAAACGGAGAAAGTGGTTCCGTGCTCCCTGGTCACAGAATTTGCTGAGACGGTTCTTGTGCTGATCTGTTCCAGAATCTTCGTTGTCCGGATGTTGCTGCCGGTTTGCAGCAGGCACAGGGTGACCAGTTCATGGAGAAAATAAGTCTCTGATTTTTTGATTAAAAAGTCACAGCTTTCAGCAAATGCTGGAGGAAAGAGAATCTGTTCCTCTCCATGTTGGAAGTGGCTTTTACTGCAGAGAACAGAGAGACAGCTGGTTGTAGTCTTGTTCGCAGCTCCAAGCTGTCCAGCAACTTCAGAACCAATCACGTAGCTGTTGGCAGGCAGAAGTACCCCGTTACAGACAATGGGTCACCAGCCCATAGACCAATCAGCGACTTGCGGCCAACCAATCGGGACACAGTTCCTCTCTGCTGGAACCTACAGCTGTGTAAACTGTGCTCACAAGATTTTCACATCCACAACGAATGAGAAAGAAATAAGAAAGTCTTTTCACTTTCTAACACATACACCCCGACATACGAGCCACCATGTGAACCCAGACTGCCTCAGCGAAGTGGGTGACTCAAAACTGCACCCCTCCCCTCCCCCACCGTCAGCGTATCTGTTCTCTCCGGCTCTGCTAGTCCGCTGTAATGCCTTTGGCTGCCAACTCCTGCTGCACTCGCTCGAGGTACGAGGGGTCGGGGTAACCGAAGCTGCAGAGAGAAAGAGGGATGTGCCATCAAAACAGGAGGAGGGGTGTATTCCCTGACACACACCCCACCCTCGCCCACCCACCCTCCCTGACAGGGAGGATGGAGCAGGCGCTCACAAAGTCCGCCCGTGTGCAGGGACGGACACGCAACCCTCCCACAGTCTCACACACCCTTGGTTACAGGTATTCACACCCACACACACACCCGCACACACACACACCCCCTCAGTTACAGGTATTCACACACACACACACCCCCTCAGTTACAGGTATTCACACACACACACACCCCCTCAGTTACAGGTATTGACACACACCCCCCCTCAGTTACAGGTATTGACACACACACACCCTCAGTTACAGGTATTGACACACACCCCCCCTCAGTTACAGGTAT
>NW_025966060.1:20046-20742 GCF_021869965.1 Rhincodon typus | reverse complement strand
TGAGGGTGTGTGTGTGTGTGTGTATACACACACACACACACACCCTCAGTTCCAGGTGTATACACACACACACACACACCCTCAGTTACAGGTATATACACACACACACACACTCAGTTACAGACATTGACACACCTACGCCAACACATAGACCTCACTCACACTCAGACTCACGCTCAGTTACAGGCAACAGGCACTGACAGTCACATGAACACACGCACAGTCAGACATACAGATAGAGGCACTGATGCAGACACACACACACACACACACACACACACACACATGGCACAGACTGGGATGGGCCCTGGGATCCTGGTAGATGGACACTCACCGCTCAGGCCCACCCCAGGGGCTGGTTTTGTGGTGAATGTCATTCCAAGTGACCACGTTTGACTGGCCAGTCGTCCGAGACGTCCCCACGGTGAAGATCAGCCTCTGATCGAACGCTTTCTTCAGCAGCTGGTACACCTTGCGGCCCTCGCTACAGTCGGGGAGGTAAGCCACTCTCGTTGTCCCTCGGTACGCCTGGCCTGGGTTTGGGTGTTCTGGCTTAAAACAGCAAACAACAGGTAAAGCACAGCAACCCCACCCCACCCACACAGGTACCCTCCCCATTAGACCATCCACCATTCAGCCCCCTCTCCTCCAACCTGTCCCACAGGAACAGCAGGAGGCCATTCAGCCCCCTCTCCT
>NW_025966060.1:18553-19471 GCF_021869965.1 Rhincodon typus | reverse complement strand
ACCCCTACACCCCCCTCCCTATCCCCGTCACCTCCCCCAGACCCCTACACCCCCCTCCCTATCCCCGTCACCTCCTCCAGTGAGGTTGAGGACAGGCCGAGTCTCCTCTTACCCCCTGAATGCCACTTGGGATGGTGTAGGTGATCTGGATGCTGCCTGAGCCCTCGTACCCGGGCAGCTGGAGTCCCTGCTGCTTGGCAGATGACATCGAGCCACCAAGTGGCTGGTCACCGGTGACAACGCCGTAGATGAAGCCGCAGACGGGGCAGACGGGGCGGACCTGGAATGCCCCTTGGATGCAGGGAGGGCAGAAGGAATGTCCACAGCCATCGAGGGTCCTGGCCTCAGTCATCTCCCCCAGGCATATGGGGCAGGGGTCACGGTAGGGAGCGGGGGACAGACTCCGGGGGACGGAGGGTTGGGGGGAGTGGCGTGGGAGCACGGACCCGCACAGACGGATAAACTCTTCCCTAGCCCGTGCCAACCAGTGCCAGGGGCTGGGCTGACGGGGGCTCAGGCAGACGGTAGACACCCCCCGGTGAGGGTCTGACCCCTGGCGCTGACTCACCTCCACGTCGTAGCTCACCTCAAACTCATGCAGACGGGGGTCTGCCCTTAGGGTATCCCATACCTCGGCTGGGACCAGGACCTCCCCCGACCCACTCCCAGCACGGGCACCCATCATCGTACTGCACGGACGGTCGGCGCCGAGGGAGCCGGCGCTGTCGGAGGGTCAGTGCCGAGGCAGTGGGGCGCTGTTGGTGTGTGACAAAGATGGGCAGGGGGAGTAAGGGGATGGAGGTGACAGAGATAAGGAGGGGGTGTCGGGGGATGGAGGAGGTGCCGGAGCTAGGGAGGGGGTGTAGGGGGCCGGAGGAGGTGACGGAGATAGGGAGGGGGTGTAGGGGGCCGGAGGAG
>NW_025966060.1:17889-18264 GCF_021869965.1 Rhincodon typus | reverse complement strand
GACAAGGTTAGCACAAGACAGTAACTCGATGAGGCACACTTCATTAAAACTGCATTGCAAATACAAAAATGAAGGGCAGTAGTCCAATCGGCCCATCCAGTTGCTGCTATACTCCTTCTGTGTATACGCAACTCTCTGCACTGCTCGACATTAAAAGGGAAATAGGTGTCGGGTTTGGAAGGTGCCATCAGATGGAGGAGCCTTGGCGAGTCACTGCGGTGCGTCGTGTAGAGGGTACACACTGCTGTGGCTGTGCGTCAGTGGGGAGTAAGTGAGTGTGGAAGGTGGGGGAGGGGGCAACTCTGGCCCTGGATGGTGTCGAGCTTCTCGAGTGTTGTTGTCAGAGGTGATGGAGATAGGGAGGGGGTGTAGGGA
>NW_025966060.1:16982-17789 GCF_021869965.1 Rhincodon typus | reverse complement strand
GTAGGGGGATGGAGGAGGTGACGGAGATAGGGAAGGGGTGTAGGGGGACGGAGGAGGTGACAGAGATAGGGAGGGGGTGTAGAGTAATGGAGGAGGTGACGGAGATAGGGAGGGGGTGTAGGGGGATGGAGGAGGTGACGGAGATAGGGAGGGGGTGTAGGGGGCCGGAGGAGGTGACGGAGATAGGGAGGGGGTGTAGGGGGCCAGAGGAGGTGATGGAGTTAGGGAGGGGGTGTAGGGGGGTGGTGGAGGTGACGGAGATAGGGAGGGGGTGTAGAGTAATGGAGGTGGTGATGTTGTTTGCTCTGAGTGTGGGAGGGGAAAGGACTGCGATGGAATATTTTGGTGCAGGGTTCTCTGTGGCTGCGAATCTCACCCCTTAACCCTCCAGCCCACCCCCCTTGGGACACGGTGTTGTTTGAAAGTCCTTCCCAATGGGGAGGTTGCAGACATATCTCTGAGGCTGGATCCTGCAAAGATAGCTGTCGTTCCAGCCAGAATGCGCAACAGGCCGAGAGGCTGCAAACAGCTGGCAATGATTACTGAGCAAGGCCACGTAGACAGGAAGGAACACAACTCAGATTGGGGATTGGGAATGGCAGGGTCGTGGGGGGAGGGGGGGGTGCAGGTGGTGGACAGAGATGTTCTGTTCGAGACAGAGAGAGGCGGGCGAGGGAGGAGGTGGGAGGAGAGACACAGACAGAGCAAGACAGACACAGGGAGAAAGTGTGAGAGTGAGAGAGAGAGAGAGAGAGAGAGACAGGGAGAAAGTGAGAGAGAGAGACGGAGTGAGAGAGACAGAGAGAG
>NW_025966060.1:15029-16482 GCF_021869965.1 Rhincodon typus | reverse complement strand
ACAGGGAGGGGGTGTAGGGGGCTGGAGGAGGTGACAGAGATAGGGAAATGGAAGCCTGAAAAGGGCACTGGGATAGCAGAGGGTATTGGAACCGAGGCCTGATGGGACACTGGGCAGAGCTGATGGAGCGCACAGTTGTAGGGGGGAACCCAAAGCCTTTCGCGGTTTGGAAGAGGATAACTCGTTTGTGGAATAACTTACCTTTCGCCTCTAGGTTTTTATTGGCGGTTGCGTCTTGAAGGGAGGGCCTGTGACGGTTCTGGAAGACAAGGAGATGAAGAGTCAGCCTGAGCCCTGCATCGTACAGGTGAGGAGATTACTTACCACTGCTCCTGGATTCCCATCCTTTCTGAAGATCCTACAGTTTTTAAAAAAAATTTGTTCTTTGGATGTGAAATAATTCCCCGAGAGACCGGTATCCTTTCGCCAGGACACCCTGTATTTACAAAGGAACAGTCCTTGACCGTTGTGTGGTCATCTCCAGTGAGGTGCCACCTTTTTTATGTCAACCACAGCTCCCTGATTGAACCAGATTTGGAGCTCCAAATTGAGGAACTCATACTCTGCTAGGTTCAGCTGGCTGACCTTGTTACACTCAGTATAGGATGAGGCTGGTTTAGTTACCCATCCATAATTGCCCCTCCTTAAGAAGGTGGGGGTGAGCCACCATCGAGAACCGCTGCAGTCCCACACCCCCCCGCCCCGTGTGGTGTAGGGACACAGTGCCCTTAGGGAGGGAGTTCCAGGATTTTGACCTTGAAGGGACGGCCGATATATTTCCATGTGAGGGGGTTTGGGATCGAGGGGGTGAACTTGCAGGGGACTGGGGTTCCCATGTACCTGCTGCCCCTTGCCCCCTCTAGGGGGACAGAGGTCCCGGGTTTGGAAGGTGCTGTCTAAGGAGCCTTGGGGGAGTCGCTGTAGACGGTACACACTGCTGCGGCTGAGCGTCGGTGGTGGAGGGAGTGCGTGTGTGTGGATGTGGTGCCAATCCAAGGGGGGAGCTGCTTTGTCCCTGGACGGTGTCGAGCTTCTCGAGTGTTTGTCGGTGCAGCCCCCCATTAAGGGCAAGTGGTGGGGGAGTATTCCCTCACACTCCCGCTTTGTCGATGGTGGGACAGGCTTTGGTGGGGGAAGAGTCAGGAGGGGAGTTACTTGCTGACCAGACTGATTCCTGGGATGGCAGGGCTGACATATGGAGAGAACCCAGATCAGTTAGGATTATATTCACCGGGAGTTTACAAGAATGAGGAGAAGTGGGGGAGCAGAATCTCATAGAAACCTATAAAATTCTAAGACGACTAGACAGGAGGAAGGATGTTCCTGATAGTAGGATCTGCCGATGCTGGAGAATCTGAGATAACAAGGTGTAGAGCTGGATGAACACAGCAGGCCAAGCAGCATCAGAGGAGCAGGAAAGCTGACGTTTTCGGGCCTAGACCCTTCTTCAGAA
>NW_025966060.1:13341-14529 GCF_021869965.1 Rhincodon typus | reverse complement strand
GTTGGGGCCGGAGGAGGTGACAGAGATAGGGAGGGGTGTTGGGGCCGGAGGAGGTGACAGAGATAGGGAGGGGCGTTGGGGCCGGAGGAGGTGACAGAGATAGGGAGGGGTGTTGGGGCCGGAGGAGGTGATAGGGAGAGGGTGTAGGCGGCTGCTTGATCAGCAGATAAGGTAAATGCAATGAATGTCGGGGCAGGGTCAGGAGCAGGGTCAGGGGTTCCTGCTCCCTGTACCCGCTGGCTGTTTACAATAGGGTTAGGGTGAAGGTCAGAGGTTAGGGCTGCGATTAGGATTAGGGTCAGGTTCAGGGGTAAGGATCAGGTTTATGGTCAGGGTCAGGGTTGGGTTAGGGTCGAGGTCAGTGTTAGGGGTTAGGATTTGGGTCAGGGGTCAGTGTCCAGGTTACAGTCAAGGTCAGAGTTGGGTTAGGGTCTAGGTCAGGGTTCATGGTCCAGGTTACAGTCAGGGTTGGCTCGGGTCTAGTCAGGGTTAGGGGTCAGTGTTCAGGTTACAGTCAGGGTCAGGGTCTCGGTCAGGTTTAGGGTCGGGGGTCAGTGTCCAGGTTACAGTAGGGTCAGGGTTGGGTTAGGGTCTCGGTCAGGGTCAGGGGTTCCTGCTCTGCCTCCCCTATGTGACTCCTTTCTCCTTTCGCACAGGCCTCATCACAGATATCCTCATCTCCCTGGACGATCGCTTCCTGTATTTCAGTAACTGGCTGCACGGAGATATCCGGCAGTACGACATCTCGGATACCCGGAACCCCCGGATGGTGGGTCAGGTAAGGAACAGTGGCATTCCCACCAAAACCCCCCCAACCGAGGGCAGGGGGACTGAGCAATAGCACGGATGTGGGAATCTGAAGCACAAAAGGGCCCAGTGCAGGTCGACTAGGGGGGTGGTGGGGGTTCCACATTGGGACCCACAACTATTCCCGCGATACACTGCCAGGCTGGGTGAAGGAACTGAGGGCACTGTTGCTAAGTTTGCAGATGACCCAGCGATAGGTGGAGGGGCGAATAGTGTTGAGGAGGCAAGGAGGCTGCAGAAGGACCCTGATAGGCCGAGGAGAGTGGGCAAAGAGATGGAATGCAACGTCGGGAACGTGTGAGGTGATGCAATTTGGTCGGAAGAGTAGAGGTGCAGACTATTTTCCTAAATGGGCAAAGGCTTCAGAATTCCGAAGCGCAG
>NW_025966060.1:11887-13241 GCF_021869965.1 Rhincodon typus | reverse complement strand
AGGAGCAGGAAAGCTGACGTTTTCGGGCCTAGACCCTTCTTCAGAAAGGTTTCTGATGCTGCTTGGCCTGCTGTGTTCATCCAGCTCTACACCTTCTTATCTCAGGATGTTCCTGATTTGGGGGAGTCCAGGGGGCGTCACAGTCTAAAGGAAATGGGGTGGGGACTGAGATGAGGGAGACATGTCTTCACCCAGAGAGCAGAGAGCCCTGTGGGATCCTCCGCCCACAGAAAGCGAACAGGGGCCCGGAACATTGGAATGTTCTCAAGAAGCAGTTGGGTTCGGATCTAAAGGGATCGAAGGGTATGGGGGGAGAAAGTGGGAAGAGGGGACTGAGTTGGATGTTCAACCACTGACTGGAAGAGCAGGCTTGGAGGGCCGAATGCCCTTTTCTATTTTCTACGGTACTCTGAATTTCCAGCCTCTGATTCGCTGCTGAGATGTGCAAGGCAAGGTTTTTAAACAGATGGTGGTCGGTGCCTGGAACACGCTGCCATAAGAGGCAATCAAAACAGAGGTAATGTTGAAGAGCAATTAGGAGCAGTGGGGATATGGACCATGTGCAGGTAGATGGGATGGTTTACAACGGTCAGCAGAAACATGGTGGGCCGAAGGGCCTGTTCCTGTGCTGTACGGCTCTACGTTCTATCACTCCATACCCTCTCGTGTTCACACAGGGCACACGGATTTGGGGTGGACCCCAGATGATCCAGTTGAGTTTGGATGGGAAGCGTCTCTATGTGACCACGTCGCTGTACAGTGGGTGGGACAAACAGTTCTACCCCGACCTCCTCAGGTGGGTCCATCGTAGGGGGAATGGGGGGGGGAAATGGGGGGGAGATAGCGGGTAAACGCACCCTCCTCCCACACCCGTTCCCAGACACTTCATGGCCACTCGGCCCATCAGAGGCCGCTGTCTCTCCCATCCCCCCCCAGCCATACCTCCATTTTTAGATCCCAGCGTCACCTCCGAGGCTCTGAGGGACTCCCTCCCCTTCCCACTCAACACTCCAAGGGAACCCGACCTCACTCCGAGGGACCCTCCTCCCCCTCCTCATTCTGAGGGACTCACGCTCCGTCTCCCACACTCTGAGGGACACGCCCTCCCCTCCCTCATTCTGAGGGACTCACGCTCCCTCTCGCACACTCCAAGGGACACCCCCTCCTCCAGCTCACTCCAAGGGACCCTCCTCCCCCTCCCTCATTCCGAGGAACTCGTGTTTCCTCTCCCACACTCCGAGGGACATGCCCTCCCCCTCCCTCATTCTGAGGGACTCACGCTCCCTCTCCCACACTCTGAGGGATACTCCCCCCGTCACTCTCCAAGATGCTACATCACTCTGAGGGACCCTAC
>NW_025966060.1:11314-11855 GCF_021869965.1 Rhincodon typus | reverse complement strand
CCCCTCCCACATCCGAGGGACACCCTCTCCCTCC
Source organism: Rhincodon typus (assembly GCF_021869965.1). NCBI lineage: Eukaryota > Metazoa > Chordata > Chondrichthyes > Orectolobiformes > Rhincodontidae > Rhincodon > Rhincodon typus. Next base: position 11,821 of record NW_025966060.1, on the reverse strand, counting down.
CTCACTCCGAGGGCCCATACCTCACTCTGAGGAACACCCCCCTTCCCCTCCCTCTCTCCGAGGGAACCCCTGTCCCTCACGCCAAGAGACACTCCCTCCCCCTCCACCTCACTCCGACGGAGCGCCCACCCACTCCCACACTCCGGGGGGAACCCTCTCCTTTACTGAGACTTACTGCCCTCCCCCTCTGCGACCCACCCAACCCCCATACCCCGTCGGTCATGCCCCCTCAGCGCCCAGCCCCCCTTCCTCGTGAGCCTTGACCCTGTGCTCCATGTGTTTACAGGGAAGGGTCGGCCATGTTGCGTGTGGACGTGGATACAGAGAAGGGAGGCCTGAAAATCAACGAGAGCTTCCTGGTGGATTTCGGGAAGGAGCCCGAAGGACCTTCCCTCGCCCACGAGGTGCGGTACCCTGGGGGCGACTGCAGTTCCGACATTTGGCTGTAGGGGACGCCCTTGAGCAGTGGCCAACAGACCATTGGGGGTTGCCATCTTGAGGGGGCGA
>NW_025966060.1:10763-11304 GCF_021869965.1 Rhincodon typus | reverse complement strand
CCCCTCCCACATCCGAGGGACACCCTCTCCCTCCCTCACTCCGAGGGCCCATACCTCACTCTGAGGAACACCCCCCTTCCCCTCCCTCTCTCCGAGGGAACCCCTGTCCCTCACGCCAAGAGACACTCCCTCCCCCTCCACCTCACTCCGACGGAGCGCCCACCCACTCCCACACTCCGGGGGGAACCCTCTCCTTTACTGAGACTTACTGCCCTCCCCCTCTGCGACCCACCCAACCCCCATACCCCGTCGGTCATGCCCCCTCAGCGCCCAGCCCCCCTTCCTCGTGAGCCTTGACCCTGTGCTCCATGTGTTTACAGGGAAGGGTCGGCCATGTTGCGTGTGGACGTGGATACAGAGAAGGGAGGCCTGAAAATCAACGAGAGCTTCCTGGTGGATTTCGGGAAGGAGCCCGAAGGACCTTCCCTCGCCCACGAGGTGCGGTACCCTGGGGGCGACTGCAGTTCCGACATTTGGCTGTAGGGGACGCCCTTGAGCAGTGGCCAACAGACCATTGGGGGTTGCCATCTTGAGGGGGCGA
>NW_025966060.1:9727-9840 GCF_021869965.1 Rhincodon typus | reverse complement strand
TGGCGTCCATTTTGTGTGACACCACAACCACCCAGTGGGCGTTCCAAAGGAAGGTTTATTTTCGAAAAGCAATAATCTCCCTTCTTGAGTCAACAAGAGTAGATGTTAGAGAA
>NW_025966060.1:7720-9227 GCF_021869965.1 Rhincodon typus | reverse complement strand
GTATACAGGGAGAGGGTATATAGGGAGGGTACACAGGGAGAGAGTATACAGGGAGCGGGTATACAGGGAGAGGGTGTACAGGGAGAGGGTATAGAGGGAGAGGGTATAGAGGGAGAGGGTATAGAGGGAGATGGTGTCCAGGTAGAGGTTGTACAGGGAGAGGTTGTACAGGGAGAGGGTGTACAGGGAGAGGGTGTACAGGGAGAGGGTGTACAGGGAGAGGGTATATAGGGAGTGTATACAGGGAGAGGGTATATAGGGAGGGTATACAGGGAGAGAGTATATAGGGAGAGGGTATACAGGGAGAGGGTGTAGAGGGAGAGGGTATACAGGGAGGGTATACAGGGAGAGTGTATATAGGGAGGGTATACAGGGAGAGGGTGTACAGGGAGAGGGTATAGAGGGAGAGGGTGTATTGGGAGGGTATACAGGGAGATGGAATACAGGGAGAGGGTGTACAGGGAGAGGGTGTACAGGGAGAGGGTATATAGGGAGAGGGTATACAGGGAGAGGGTATACAGGGAGGATATACAGGGAGAGGGTTATCAGGGTGTGTATACAGGGAGAGGGTTTAAGGGAGAGGGTATGCAGGGAGAGGGCATAGCATGGTGGGTAGGTAGGGAGGGGATACCGGGAGAGCATATATGGGGAGGGTATAAAGGGAGAGGGTATACAGGGAGGGTATACAGGGAGAGGGCGTACAGGGAGAGGGCGTACAGGGAGAGGGCGTACAGGGAGAGGGTGTACAGGGCAGGGCACAAAGGGAGAGGGTACAAAGGGAGAGGGTACAAAGGGAGAGGGTAAATAGGGAGGGTATACAGGGAGAGGGTATACAGAGACAGGGTATACAGAGACAGGGTATACAGAGACAGGGTATACAGAGGCAGTATACAGGGAGGGTGTACAGGGAGAGGTTGTACAGGGAGAGGGTATACAGAGAGAGGGTATACAGAGAGAGTGTATACAGAGACAGTATACAGGGAGGGTATACAGGGAGAGGGTTTATAGGGTGATGGTATCTAGGGTGAGGGTATATAGGGATATGGTGTACAGGGAGATGGTGTACAGGGAGAGGGTATAGCGGGAGAGGGTATATAGGGAGAGTGTATATAGGGAGAGGGTACACAGGGAGTGGGTATACAGGGAGAGGGCGTACAGGGAGAGGGTGTACAAGGCAGGGCACAAAGGGAGAGGGTACAAAGGGAGAGGGCACAAAGGGAGAGGGTAAATAGGGAGGGTATACAGGGAGATGTTATACAGAGAGAGGGTATACAGAGAGAGTATACAGGGAGGTTGTACAGGGAGAGGGTATATCAGGGGAGGGTATACAGGGAGAGGGTATATAGGGAGGGTATACAGGGAGAGGGTATACAGGGAGAGGGTATATAGGGAGGGTATACAGAGATAGGGTATAGGGAGACAGTATACAGCGAGGGTATACAGGGAGAGGATATACAGAGAGAGTGTGTACAGGGAAGGGGTATATAGGGAGGGTATACAGGGAGAG
>NW_025966060.1:6163-7220 GCF_021869965.1 Rhincodon typus | reverse complement strand
ACAGGGAGAGGGTGTACAGGGAGAGGGTGTACAGGGAGAGGGTGTACAGGGAGAGGGTGTACAGGGAGGGTATGCAGGGAGAGGGTATACAGGGAGAGGGTATACAGGGAGGATATACAGGGAGAGGGTTATCAGGGTGTGTATACAGGGAGAGGGTATAAGGAGAGGGTAAATAGGGAGTGGGTATACAGGGAGAGGGAGTACAGGGAGAGGATGTACAGGGAGAGGGTGTACAGGGAGAGGGTATATAGTGACGGTTTACAGGGAGACGGTGTACAGGGAGAGGGTGTATAGGGAGTGCATACAGGGAGAGGGTATATAGGGAGAGGGTGGACAGGGAGAGGGTATAGAGGGAGAGCGTATAGAGGGAGAGGGTATAGAGGAAGGGTTAATGGGAGGGTATATAGGGAGAGGGTGTGGAGAGAGAGGGTGTAGAGGGAGAGGGTGTACAGGGAGAGTGTGTACAGGGAGAGGGTGTACAGGGAGAGGGTGTACAGGGAGAGGGTGTACAGGGAGAGGGTATATAGTGACGGTATACAGGGAGAGGGTGTACAGGGAGAGGATATATATGGAAGGTATACAGGGAGAGGATATACAGGGAGAGGGTATATAGAGAGGGTATATAGTGACGATGTACAGGGAGAGGGCGTACAGGGAGAGGGCGTACAGGGAGAGGGCGTACAGGGAGAGGGCGTACAGGGCAGGGCACAAAGGGAGAGGGTACAAAGGGAGAGGGTACAATGGGAGAGGGTAAATAGGGAGGGTATACAGGGAGAGGGTATACAGGGAGAGGGTATACAGAGAGAGGGTATACAGAGAGAGGGTATACAGAGACAGTATACAGGGAGGGTGTACAGGGAGAGGTTGTACAGGGAGAGGGTGTACAGGGAGAGGGTATACAGGGAGAGGGTATACAGAGAGTAGGTATACAGAGAGAGGGTATAGAGAGACAGTATACAGGGAGGGTATACAGGGAGAGGGTTTATAGGGTGATGGTATCTAGGGTGAGGGTATACAGGGAGATGGTGTACAGGGAGATGGTGTACAGGGAGAGGGT
>NW_025966060.1:5119-5663 GCF_021869965.1 Rhincodon typus | reverse complement strand
ATATAGGGAGGGTATACAGCGAGAGGGTATATTCGGAGAGGGTATATAGGGAGAGGGTGTGCAGGTAGAGGGTGTACAAGGAGAGGGTATATAGGGAGGTTATACAGGGAGAGGGTTTACAGGGAGGGTATACAGGTAGAGGGTGTACAGGGAGAGGTTATACAGGGACTGTATACAGGGAGAGGGTATACAGGGAGGGTGTACAGGGAGAGGGTGTACAGGGAGAGGGTGTACAGGCAGAGGGTGTACAGGGACAGGGTGAACAGGGACAGGGTATACAGCAGAGGGTATATAGCGAGAGGGTATATTCAGAGAGGGTATATAGGGAGAGGGTGTACAGGGAGAGGGTATACAGGGAGATGGTGTACAGGTAGAGGGTATACAGGCAGAGGTTATACAGGGACAGGGTGTACAGCAGAGTGTATATAGGGAGGGTATACAGCGAGAGGGTATATTTGGAGAGGTTATACAGGGAGAGGGTATACAGGGAGAGGGTATACAGGGAGAGGGTGTACAGGGAGAGGGTGTACAGGGAGAGGGTGTA
>NW_025966060.1:2411-5109 GCF_021869965.1 Rhincodon typus | reverse complement strand
TACAGGGAGAGGGTGTACAGGGAGAGGGTGTACAGGGAGAGGGTGTACAGGGAGAGGGTGTACAGGGAGAGGGTATATTGGGAGGGTGTACAGGGGGACGCACTCACCTCTCCCAGCTCCACTGTGAGCAGGAACCCAGCCCCGAGGAACTGCCTCCACCTGGTGCCGGCCCAGCCGCTCCTAGTGCCCGCTCTGTCCTGGCAGAGAGAGCCCTCTCCCAGGGCAGCACATCGATCTCCCCACCAGAGAGAGACAGGGGGATAAAACACCGATACACAGTCAGGGAACGGGAGGCTGTGCCATGGGAAACAGAAAACAGCCTTTAGCTCTGACCGTTCCAGCCTCTCTTTCTCTCCCTCCTGGTGCTCGTGCTGGTGGTGTGTGTGTGTGTGAGGCCAGGAACGCTGTCTCTCCCTGTCTCAGTCCATATCTGCACTATTCTCTCTCTGTGTTCAGGATCACAGTGCCCGCGGCTCGGCAAATAAAATCACCCAGGATCCTGTTCCAATTCTCTCCCTCACACACACACACACACAGGAGAGGCTGTCTCTCTCTCTCTCTACACACCACCCTCTCCCTGTCTCTCTCTCTCTCTCTCTACACCACCCTCTCCATGTCTCTGTCTCTCCACACCACCCTCTCTCTCTATCTGCCCACACTACCCTTTTTCTCTGTCTCTCTACACCATCCTCTCTCCGTTTCTCTCTCTACACCACCCTCTCTGTTTCTCTCTCTCTCTACACCACCCTCTCTGTCTCTCTCTCTCTAAACCATCCTCTCCCTGTCTCTGTCTCTCTCTCTCCCTGCCTACACTACCCTTTCTTTCTCTCTCTCTGTCTCTCTACACCACCCTCTGTGTTTCTCTCTCTCTCTACATCACCCTCTCCCTGTCTTTCTCTCTCTCTCTACACCACCCTCCCCCTGTCTCTCTCTCTACACCGTCCTCTCCCTGTTTCTGGCTCTCTCTGCCTACACTACCCTTTCTGTCTCCCTCTGTCAGTCTACACCATCCTCTCTCCCTGTTTCTCTCTCCACACCACCCTCTCTCTCTCCTGCTGCCAAACCATTTGAAAATTATATGAGTCCTCCTTCCTGCTCCCTGCCTCAGAAAGATTCGCCCTTTACCCCGGATCCATTAAAGCAGTCGTTTGTTTTCATGTAAAGAAAGGGCTGATTAAACAGTACCTTACCTTCTGTTCCAGCTTCTTAAAGTGACAGGACGATGGTGGGGGTGGGGGAGAGTAGAGGGTTGGGGGAGGGAGAGAGAGGGCCCTGCACGCTGCGGAATTTATAGGAGAAAATAAATCCCTGTGTTTTTTTTTGTAACACCGGGTTAAACGCAAGGACTTGCAAAACAGGAGAAGGCCATTCTGCCCGCTTCCAGCCTGCTGCCCCATTCTGTGGGATTACAGCTGATTGTCCAACTCAGTTCCCCCACTTTCTCCCCCGCAACCCTCATACCCTTCGACCCCTATTGACCCTCCTTAAGAACTGCATCGATTCTCCTTGAAAACATTCAATGTTTTGGCCCCAACTGCATTCTGTGACGGAGAATTCCACCGGGAACTTTATTGTTGGGGTTCCAGGACGCTAAACAGACCAGGGATATTTAGTCAGGGAGAGGGAGTGAGAGTGAGAAAGAGAGATAGGCAAACAGGGAATGAGAGAGACAGACAGAGAGAGAGGAGAACGTGACAGTCAGAGAGAGCGATAGAAGAGAGAGAGAGAGAAGGGGAATGTGAAAGAGAGTCAGAGAGAGACAGACAGGCAAGGGAATGAGAGAGATAGAAGAGAGAGAGAGACAGACAGATAGAGACAGACAGACAGAGAGAGAGAGAAGGGGAATGTGAGAGAGAGTGTCAGAGAGAGAGAGACAGACAGACAAGGAATGAGAGACAGAGATAGAAGAGAGAGAGAGACAGACAGAGAGAGAGAAGAATGTGAGAGTCAGAGAGAGAGAGAGATAGAAGAGAGAGAGAGACAGACGGATAGAGACAGACAGAGAGAGAGAAAGGGAATGTGAGAGAGAGTCAGAGAGACAGACTGACAAGGGAATGAGAGAGATAGAAGAGAGAGAGACAGACAGAGAGAGAGAGAAAAGGGGAATGTGAGAGACAGTCAGAGAGAGAGACAGACAGGCAATGAGAGAGAGAGAGCGCGATAGGGAAAGAAAGAGAGAGATAGGGAATTAAAGAGCAACAGGGAGAGATAGACAGAGAGAGAGAGATGGGGAAAAAGAGGGAGAGACATGGAATGAGAGAGAGAGAGAGAAATGGGGAATGATATTCTGACATTTCATTCCAAAGATATCTTTTTCACAATTCTCCATTGTGTTTCTGAGGCTCAAAACAACATGCAGCATCGCTTTGTGTTATCGTGAGGTCTGCATTTCTCCCTTTGACATCAGAACTAAGACCAAGGGTAGGCCATTCAGGCTGTCAAACCCTGCTACCCCATTCAATGGAATCAGGGTTGATCGTCCAACTCAGACGCTCATTCCCTGCTTTCTCTCCCACCCATAGAGAGAGAGGGAGGGGGTGTAGGGGGATGGAGGTGGTGACGGAGATAGGGAGGGGGTGTAGGGGGATGGAGGAGGTGACGGAGATAAGGAGGGGGTGTAGGGGGCTGGAGGACGTGACGGAGATAGGGAGGGGGATGTAGGGGACTGGAGGAGGTGACGGAGATAGGGAGGGGGTGT
>NW_025966060.1:1729-1911 GCF_021869965.1 Rhincodon typus | reverse complement strand
ACCTGCACATCCCTGGGCACTATGGGACAATTTCCCACGGCCAATCCCACCCTAACCTGCACATCCCTGGACACTATGGGACAATTTCCCACGGCCAATCCCACCCTAACCTGCACATCCCTGGGCGCTACGGGGCAATTTCCCACAGCCAATCCCACCCTAACCTGCACATCCCTGGACAC
>NW_025966060.1:0-1629 GCF_021869965.1 Rhincodon typus | reverse complement strand
CCCCCCCACCCCCTCCCTCCCCCCCCCCCCCCCCCGACACCCCCTCCGTCACCCCCTCCAGCCCCCTACACCACCTCCGTCACCTCCTCCACCCCCTTACACCCCCTCCCTGTCACTCCCTCTGGCTCCTGTGAACATGGGAGATCTGTGCCATCCCCCAATTCTGGTCTGTGGAATGCACCTTCCTCCCACACCCTCACCATTCCCACCCTCCCAACAACTCCCCTGCAGTTCCCATTGCCCCGCCATCAGTTGCCGTGCCTTTAGCTGCTGGCATCTCTGGTGCCCCTCTTCCCCTGTCCCCTCCCTTCATCTGCGCAGAGTGGGGGGTGTGTATCAGCTGCGCTTGGTGCTCCCTGGCATGGCGCTGTGTTGGAACGTTAGGGGCACTACAGAAATGCGTGTCGCCGAATGCCCAGGTTCATTGCAGCTGGCTGTGCGGTGTCCCAGGGGGTGTCTGCGCCAAGGCGAGGAGCTCCTCGTTTAATCTGTCCCCCCACCCTGGGCCATGTTTTTCCACCGTTGCCCTGTGCCAGGCGGAGATGTCACAGGCAGAACCAGCTGCTGAAACGTCCCAAGCTGCAGGAGACAGCCTGGGTAAGGGAGGGGAATATAAAATGAGATGATTTTGTTTTTGATTCTGGTGCATGTACGTGTGAGATGGAGAGAGAGAGAGAGAGCAAAACCGGTGACTGTGGAAAGCTGCCTGTGTACACTGGCTCCATTTGTTTGCTTTAAACTCCTTGATCTGTGCCCCCCCTCCCATTCCCCAGGTCTGTCTGACAGACTCCTTTCCTGAGAGAGTGGGATCTCTCTTTGGCTCAGCACTTCCCAAAGTCTGTCTGTGTGCGAGTTTTATCGTAATTTAGTTCGTTCACTGGGTGTGCGTGTTGCTGGCTGGTTATTATAGAGTCACGCAGCACGGAAACAGACCCTTCGGTCCATCTCGTCCATACCGACCAGATGCCCTAAATTAATCCAGTCCCATTTGGTCCGTATCCCTCTTAAACCCTTCCTGTCCATGTCCCCATCCAGATGCCTTTTAAATGTTGTCATTGTACCAGCCCCCACCCACTTCCTCTAGCAGCTCGTTCCACACACGCACCACCCCGTGTGAAAAAGTCACCCCTCGGGTCCCTTTTAAATCTTTCCCCCCTCACCTTAAACCTACGCCCCTCTCATTTTGGACTCCCCTACCCCCTGGGGAAAAGACCTTGTCTGTTCACCCTGTCCACACCCCTCATGATTTATAAACCTCTATAAGGTCACCCCCTCAGCCTCCGACACTCCAGGGAAAAAAGTCCCAGCCTATTTCAGCCTCTCCCTGTAGCTCAAACCCTCCAACATCCTTGTAAATCCTTTCTGAACCCTTTCACAATGTCCTTCCTGTAGCAGGGAGACCAGAATTGAACACAATATTCCAAAAGTGGCCCTAACCAATGTCCTGTACAGCCTCAACATGATCCTCCCAACTTCTGTACTCAACGCACTGACCAATAAAGGCAAGCGTACCAAACACCACCTTCACCGCCCTGTCTACCTGTGACCCCACTTTCAAGGAACTATGTACCTGCTCCCCCCCAAGGTCTCTTTGTTCAGCAACACTCCCCAGGACCACACTGTTAAGTG
>NW_025966059.1:66943-71486 GCF_021869965.1 Rhincodon typus | reverse complement strand
GCCTATTTGGGCCTGAGCTGGGCCTATTTGGGCCTTAGCTGGGCCTATTTGAGCCCGCGCTGATGCCAATGCCACGACCAAGCTCTTCAACAAGAGGTAAGAAAAATAAAAGAGAAAAAAAGAAAAAAGAGAGAAACAAAAAGAAAGAAAACTGAAAAAAAATTGGACGGAGGGAACGAGCCCTGGGATCAGAAGTGCCACTCCAACACCATCTTACCAGAAACATTAGAGTACAGTGCATACTAAAATCTCTGATGACTTTAGCACTGAGCTACGTGGCTCATAATGACTCACTTCACGTTGATTGAAAATTTGATTGAAGAGTGGTCCTTTTCCTTCATGTGAAGAGTAATCCTTCATTACATTTCCTTAAACTTTATTTCTTGAATGTCAACCACCATACAAAATACAGAGTCTCAGTTTGCCTTCAGGAAGGGATAGCTTTACTTCACTGCTTGCAAACAGGAGTGGCAATACCTGCATATTCACTTAACTCATGACATAGCAAAATAAACTATTGCAAAACACTTCACCAGGGGATCATCAAACTAAATTTGACTCCTAGCCGCATAAAGATATTATATGGGCACAAAGCATGAGGTTTGGTCATAGAGGTAGGTTTTAGGGAGCATATTAAAGGTAGTGCAGATGTTTAGGAAGGGAATGGAGAACCTTGCAGAACATGCAACAAATCATCCTATTACACAATATAATTAATACATGTTAAATTAGCCAGAATATTATGAATGTGCCTGTTTCCTTACACAAGGTGCCATAACTGTTAAAGCATCATTCCTGCTCCTCTGATGCTGCTTGGCCTGCTGTGTTCATCCAGCTCTGCACCTTGTTATCTCTTTTGTGAAAAGAATGTGTTATTTTTTCCAGGCAAATGACATTGGGCCAGATGAAAAGCAATGAGTAATTCTCCTGATAGCTTGTGGACCCGCAGCTTTTCCGGTTATTAGGAATCTCAATTTCTCTGAGGTACCAGATACGAAAACCAGATTTACTTGACAGATTTACTTAAGGAATATTAAGCCTCCTACAATTCTGAGATGCTATCGGTTTTACTCAACAATTTGAGAACCAGGGGAATCCATATTGTGATTTTTGACTAGGTTAAGACAATGGGCAGAGATATGTGACTTTGGTTTAAATGTTAATGAGATGCTAACAGACCATTTGAAATGTGGGGTTAATAATGTAACCATGCAAAAGTGCCTGTCAGCTGAAGCCCAATTGGACTTCAAACAGACACTACAACTGGTTTTATCATTGGAAAATGCAGCAAGTGGAGCATATGAGTTCCAGGGTATTCTGATGCAAGTGGACACCTTCGCCAGTCCAACAGAGCTCTGGTGACACCACTTCAGTGACAGCAATTGCATAGCCTCACTCAGGACATATCCTGAATAGAGAGAGTCTAGGTAAGCCCATAGCAAAACTCCAAAACAAAGCCAAACCTCAGCCAAGCAGTCAAAATGTTCTTTAGGATTCGGGCCAGCTAGCCATTGTAGTTGCTGTCGGTATGAGGACTCAAGATAGCAAAAGAGTCCCACTAGATCTAAATTGAGTAAATGAACTCATAGGCTGGTATCCAGGAGAGTGCACACCCTGGAAAGCCCACCTACATCAAAGGCAATCGGGGTAAACATCTGGTTTAAAGGTCACCTGGTTCTAATGGAGGTTGATACAGCGCACTTGTTTCAGCGATCGCAGAAACAGCCTTTAACAAAATTCACTCTAGACTCCAACCCTTAGGTCTGCACAAGGCATCAGCTGGACTGAGAACCTATACCAAGGAATCTTTACACATTAAGTGTACAACTTCAGTTCCGGTCTCTTATGAGAAGTAGCTGGCTCAGTTACCACTGATTGTAGTAAAAGGCTTAGGCCAAAGCTTGATGGGGTGAAATTGGTTGAGAATGACTCACGCAGATTGATTCATCATTTTTCCATTAGAAAGTGGCTGCCTGAGTGAAGTCCGAATTAAATACCTGGATGTTTTTCAGGAAGATCTAGAGACTATCAAAGGAGCCAAGGCCACCTTGCATGTTGACCAGGAAGCAATTCCATGATTCTGCAAGGCCCACCCAGTACCATTTGCATTATGTGCAAAAGTAGAGGCAGAAATCAGAAGGCTGGAAAGTGAAGGAATCATTAAACCAGTCCAGTTTGCAGAGTGGGCAGCACCAAGTCACACTGATTGTGAAACCCAGTGGGTTGGTTCACCTTTGTGGGGATTTTAAACAAACAGTAAACTGTTTTTGTAGCTGGAGAAATACCCAATCCCTCGCACGGAGGATTTATACACAAAGCTGGCAGGGGACCAGCTGTCCTTCACTCAGCTGGACATGAGCCATGCAGACTTGCAACTGCAGTTCGATAAAGATTCCCAGACATATGCTACAGTTAATACCCATAAGGGCTAGTACCAAATTAAGAGACTGCAGAGGCTGACGATATCCCAAATGGCAATTATTTTAAGCGGATGGACAACATTTTACAAGGTCTACCTCAGGTTGCCATTTATCTAGATGATGTGCTAATAATAGGGAAGACCAATGGGAGCACTTAGAGTACTTGGACATAGTCCCTAGACATTTCTCTCAGGCAGGAGTACACCTTAGAAGGGAAATGTGTGTTCCAGGCAGCCCAAGTGACCTACTTTGGCTGAACTCCATCAAGGTCATTCAGGGGTTTCCAAAATGAAGATGTTAGCAAGAAGTTATGTCTGGTGGCCAGAACTGGAAGCGGACATATTCGCATTGGCGGGGCGGTGCCCAGAATGTCAGCAAGGACAGAATTTACTGCCAGCAGCTCCCCCAGAAAGGAGAATGGGTAAACACTGGACATGGCTACACATCGACTATGCAGATCCTATTATGGGCTCAATGTTCTTAGTCATTGTAGATGCCCAGTCAAAGTGGCTGGACATGCATAGGTTTCATTCATCAAACACAATGACGACAATAGAAAAGTTGCACGCATCTTTTACAATACACAGACTCCTGTAAGTGTTGGTCATAGACATCATTTACCTGCAGGAAATTTGAGAATTTCCTAAAGACTAGTGGTATTCAGCATTTAAGGACATCTGCACACCATCCACTCAAAGGTCTGACAGAAAGAGCAGCCCAAACATTGAAGGCAGGCTTAAAGAAACAACCCACAGCTTCACGAGATACCAAACTGTCCTAGTTCCTATTTAATTATAGGGCAACTACAGGTATAGCTCCAGTACAGTTGCTATTGAGGAGAAGACTGTGCATCAGGTTAAATCTAATCTTCCGGGACCTGAAGGGGAAGGTGAAAAGGCAACAGGAATGGCAAGCCAGACACAAGATTCCAATAAGCGAGAGAGACAGTTTACTTCAGGAGATGAAGTAATGTGTAGGAACCACAGGAACGATCCTGCATGGGTAAAAGGCACGGTTGACATGAGGTCAGGTCCCGTAATGTATTAAGTTTGGCTTGGTGCGCTGGTCCTGAACAAGCACGTGGACCATATGAAAACTGAAAACATGTAAATGGTGCAGGAGCAAAATGTGCCTGGCTCCTGGATATCTTTCATGATTGTTTCAGAACTCGTGGGTTCTCGTTCTCCATCAAGCATTGAAGATACCTCAGAAGCTGAGATGGACATGGCTGATGTCGCTGCCTCAATGGTTTTGCTGCCTGAAAAAGAGAATGAATTTCTTTCGAGCCACTTTGAGCACAAGAGGCGAGCTACTGTGTGTTACATGCCACCCATATCAGAGGCAGAGTTGGAGGAATCTGATCCAATGCTAAAGCACCCCAGAAGAAGCTACAAAAATATGAACGAGCCTATGGCCTCAGACTCAGGGGGAGGGATGTAGTGATTGTAACAAGGTCAGCCAGCTGGACCTCGTAGAATATGAGTTCCCTGATTGAGATTATTAATGTGGTCCAGTCAGGGAGCTCTGGCTGACAGACAAGAACAGGAGTGTCAGACATCCTGTTCAATCTGAGAGCTGGCTCTGAGGGAGCTGCATCTGTGCCAAGGACCTTCCCCGTGTAAATAAAGGGTGATTTGGTGAGGGGATACATGCCTTGGTGGAGTTAATTCAAGAAGTGTATCAGCCATGATCAAATGGTGGAGTGAACTCAATAGGCTGAATGGCCTAATTCTGCTCCTATAACTTATGGTCTTATGGTCTTTCTGAACATAGGAAAGTTAAGGCCCTTAAGTGATCAATTAAAGATCACTTTACCTCACCTGCTGCTGCTGGCATGAACCATGCCCCATTTGCCACATGGGAAGCTCCCAGTTATACCATGGTAGCCTGTCAGCTCAGTTAAGGCTCTGTGATCAGCCTTCATAGAAAGCCACCCACCCACCAATGTCAAGGAAGCTTACACTGGAACAGTCCTCTCCCCCTCCACAACCCCATCCCTTTTCAAAGAGTAGGAGCAAATTACTGCAGATGCTGGAATCTGAACTGAAAACAAAAAATGCTGGAGATCACATCGGTTCAGGCAGCATCCATGGAGAGAAAGCAAGCTAACGTTTCAAGTCTAG
>NW_025966059.1:62601-66443 GCF_021869965.1 Rhincodon typus | reverse complement strand
CTCAGATTCTCCAGCATCTGCAGTTCCAACTATCTCTGAAACAATTTTAACCCCCTTCAACCATCATCCCCTGCTTCTTACCATTGAACCAATTTTGAAACCAATTAACTCTCCCATGTGACCAAACCTTCATGACTAGCCTGTCATGCAGAACCTTGTCAAAGGCCTTAAAGTCCATATAGACAAAATCCATTGCCCTAACCTCATCTATCCTCTTGGTTACCTCTTCAAAAAACTCTAAAAGATTTGTCATACATGACTTCCTGCATACAAATCCATGCTGACTATCCCTACTCAGACCTTGGCTATCCAACTGTTGGTTCATCCTGTCCATCAGTATCCTCTCCAATAACTTGCCAACCACTGATGTCAGGCTCACTGGCCTGTAGTTCCATGGCTTGTCTTTGTTACCTCTCTTAAATAATGGATAAACATTAGCTACCATCCAGTCTTCTGGAACTTCACCAGTGGCTAAAGAGGAAACAAAAATCTCTGCAAGGGCCTCTGCGATTTCTTCCCTAGCCTCCCACAACATCCAAGGATGGACTTGATCAGGCCCAGGGGATTTATCCACCTTAATGCTCTTTAAGGCTGCAAACACCTTCTCCTCTGGTAATATGCATGTGGTCCAAAACATCCGCCACTTGTTTCCCTTATTTCCTTAGCACCCATGATTCTTTCCTCAGTAAACACTGAGGAAACCACCCTCTTACTCTTAATGTAGCTAATAGAACCTCTTGAGGTTATCTTTAACCTTATCTGCCAGATCCATCTCATACCCTCTTTTTGCTCTTCTGATTTCCCTCTTAAGTGTGCTCCTACACTTTTTATAGTCATCTAGGGATTCACTTGAGCCCGATAGCTTTAACCCAATTTATGCCTTCTTCGTTTTTCTGACCAGAGCCTCAATATCCCTCGTCGGCCAGGGATTCCTAAACCTGTCAGCTTTTCCCTTCACCCTAATGGGGAAGTCCTGTCCCTGGACTCTCGATATCACACTTTTAAAAGCCTCCCATTTGCCAGTTGTTCCTAATAAAGTCCAGAGTGACCATCCCCATCTTATTTCCAAGTTCTAACCATATGGTCCCACTTGATGATGCCTTAAGAATATCCTCCCTAAACACTGTTGTTATGTCCTCCCTTATCAAAAAGGCAACTCCTGCTCCTCACTTACTTGTACATCTGTCATGCCTGCAACTTCTGTATCCTGGAACATTGAGCTGCCAGTCCTACCCTTCTCTCAGCCATGTTTCTGTTATGGCTATAATATCCCAATCTCCAGAGCCAATCCATGCTCTGAGCTAATCTGTCTTACCAGTCAGGCCGTGTGCGTTGAAATAAATGCACTTTAAACCAGAAGTCTTCTCCCTCCCTTTTCTGTGCCCCTGGCTATCCTGAATAGTAAACTATTTTAATAGTAAACTATTAATGTATTTTCCCTTGACTTCTCAATGGCTCCTGTTTTATTCAGAGTCCCATCCCTCTGATGTTGAAGGACAAAGTTCAAAAGGATAATAATGGGCAAAGTTCAAGGGATAATGATGCTGCAGTATAGATAGAGGGAGAATAGGAAGCAAACTGGTGATGCAGGACTGGAAGGTTCAAGCAGGGACATAGGGCTGGAGGATATCGCAGAACATGAAGAAAGAGGCTGTATGAAGATGTGAGTGCACCAGAAACAAATACAGTTTTGTGAGAACATAGATGATGCACGTATGTAATTAGGAGCAAGAACCATGACTGAAATTTTACTTCAGCATAGGGCACTGCTGCTAACTGTAAACCCCTTCCATTTCCCATGTCAGTATCAGCTAACTCAGTACAGATTAAGGATTGTAACAAAGACCTCATTCCAGATTCTTGAGTCTGTTACATAATGCATTTACTGCTAGAATCAACAGTGGTGCCAACTTGATTATCTTTAATAAAGTCACATAGAAGAGTTTACTGCTGTTTTTGTTGTGTGATTAATAACAAATTGATAACTAAGTGTTATTAGCATTGCAATGAGGATTGAGCACAAAGTACTGGCAAAAGGGACAACTGCTTTGTTCTACTTCTTTTCAAACTGACTTCCATTGCCGATATAGATATATTTTATAACAATGAGCCATGTGGCTAAAAGTATGGTGACCTATATGACAAGTTATTAATGTATACACTTTTCAAAGCTTTCATGGTGTATAATACATGGAGCCGGAAGTCAATCTCTGTTGAATGCCTCAGGCAAAAAATCTCTCAACATCACCAAGAGTTCATAATTTCAAATTCTTATTTACTTTTAATTAAACATTAGGGGTAATGTAAAACACGAAAGGTGAGGAAGAGAGAGGGAGAAGGCTAAATTAAAAAAGAGTTAGAAGGGAATAAAGAATGCTTCTCTCTTTAATTATATCCAGAACTGCCCTTACGCACTTTTGGAATCTATTAACCACCACTAGCAAATCACTCATGTTTTCCAGTTGATTAATTTACATGCAAAGCCCATTGAGGACAATGCGGATCGTCAAATGTGGGGGAGAGGTAAGGAGAGAGCGAGGGAGCTAAATCAAATGGAGTTGGAAGGGAAGATAAAGCACTCCAGCCCTTTGCAGTGTCCACCCCTCTCTAAAGGTGAACATTGTGTACTCCCTTACCAAGGGCATCTGGGCATGAACATAGCCATAGAAGAGGGGCAAGAACCCTTCTCTGAAATACAAAGTCCAGTGAGCATCACCTGCCCTCAACTGACACTGGAGCTTTTGGTTTTAAACTGAAAGGGACCTGAGACTGGATGCCATATTCATTCCAGATATTGAGGAACCAATTTTCCTTATTGAACCCCAGCAAGTAACCATGAGTTAGAGGTCCGCAATTCACAAAGGAGATTATTGTAATCCGGCACTGACTGCAGCCTCAGACTAGGACAAGGATGTCATTACTAGTGACTGTGGAGGGGACCATGAGTCTAGCCAGAGAGAAGGAAGTGGAGCAGACACTAGGCTGAGCAGTTATTGACTGCACACATATCACTTTGTGGATAATTTTGGACTGTACAATTATATAATGCACATCGTGAAAGTCAATGCTCAATATTCTTGCTACCCTCAAAATTCCTTCATTTTGCAGAGGTCCACTATACCACCTAAAAATGAGCCAACAGATAAACTGGAGGGTAGTTACTCAGAACAAAGGCTATATACTGTCCACTGCCACTATTACTCTGAGGCACAATGTACAAACAACTGGGCAGAATTCATATTGTGAAAGTCATGCTGCCAGACTAAATGTGTTGAACAGAATACAAATGTCCTCTTCTAGTGAGGGAGCCTTAAAGGACTTCACTAGTGTAGGTGTCAAGATTGGTTGCCTGCTATGTGCTACACAATCATGTCATCATTACGTGGAACAGCTGAACAGGAGGAAAAAGAAGAGAAGGAGAAATATGTTTATAAAACACTTTTCACATCGTTTGTATGGCCCAAAGTGGCTTTATTGGCACCAATGTATTTCCTTGATGTAGTCCCTGTGCAATATAGGAATTGCAGCAATTAATTTGTGTTTGGTAAGCATCAGTGTGTGATAGCATTGTTAACAATGTGTTTTGTGATGTTGATTGGGGGGGAAATATCAGCTAAAGAGTCAGAGATAACACCTCTGCTCTTTGAAATAATGCCAGGGATCTTTTCCATTGAGCTCAGTTGGAAGACAGGGGTTTGGTTTAATGTCTTATATGAAAAGTGGCATCTCTAAAAGTACTGAATTCCCTCAGTTCTGTAAAAACCAAAAGAACTGCGGATGCTGTAAATCAGGAACAAAAACAAAGTTGCTGGAAAAGCTCAGCAGGTCTGGCAGCATCTGTG
>NW_025966059.1:54891-62101 GCF_021869965.1 Rhincodon typus | reverse complement strand
GCAGCATCTGTGGAGGAGAAAACAGAGTTAACGTTTCGGGTCACTGGACCCGAAACGTTAACTCTGTTTTCTCCTCCACAGATGCTGCCAGACCTGCTGAGCTTTTCCAGCAACTTTGTTTTTGTCCCTCAGTTCTGTGCTGGACTGAAACATATCCCCTTTCTGTTTGGATTGTCCATGTTCAATTCATATGATTATGCTACTAGCCAGTTTCCCATTTACTGACAGTCACACACCTTACCGTCCTTCTGTTATTGATCATCACAGTCGGCTAAAATGCTAGAATAAAGCCACTTCAAAGCAAACATTCCAAACCAAATTTATAAATCAAGCGCTGCAATATTCCATGCAAATGCTTATCTGATCACCCTTTAGTATTCATTTGGTGCCTGTCTTTGACCTGCTTTTGCTTGTCATAGCCCTGCCTGAGCCCAGCAGTGACTAACCTTGAGTGGGGGACATTGTAGATGGCTTTAGAAGATTACCCTGGCCATGTTTGCCCTTCGATGCCCTGACGTCAGGCTGCACCACCTCTAGCATTTGAGAACGCATCACAGAGATCTGCATAAGAAGCATCACTAAAACTATAAATTTCATATTCCTAGCACATCCCAGTGATGGAATTTTCGAATAAAATTCTCCATTTAAAAAAATTTTTTCAATGTTTTGTTTTCTACTTTGGAATTTTCCTCATTATACTGAATGCTAATACTTCAAAACTGGTATCTGGCCTTGTTTAGGTGCCCAGCCAATTCAGCTGTCCAATTAGACTTTGCAAGTCCTCCACTTAATTTTGGAGGCTGCTGCATCTCTCTGTGAGGCCCTACTTTGACTAATAGTAATGGGGTTAACATTTTCCAAATAAGATTGTTGACAATGTGACACTTGATTCATTCTGCCTGATTTCCAATCCAACACACTTAAACACACCAGAGACCTGACTTCCAATTTTGAATTCTGCTTTAGGCCTGTCTATGACAATATTTTGAAGTTTACTGCTCCCACCTAAAAACTGTCTCCCACGATGCCAGTGAAATATGACAGGATCTGCTTTCAAATTGAGACAGCTTAATTGGATTAGGAAGGACCTTACTAATGAGTACCAAACTCCAGAGACACTATTTAGGCATACACACATATATTTAATTTCCAGAGCTTTCCCACTGTGCCTCTTTTGGAAGGCAAAGAAACACTTCCCTTTTGAGCAGGTCTTACCACAGAAATGTAGCTTGATATCAATTGATCTCCATTCCCAAGAATTTGTTATTGAATATGCCAAGAAAATCTTCAAAATTACTTTTTCTACCATACATGAATTTTCTCTAATATCTTAGTTCCCCAATTTTTCTTCAAGATCAGGACCATTAGCCCTGCTTAAGTCCTATCAGGAAACATGTTTGCCATGTATTTCTACCTGTTCTAATTCTAATTCTAATTCTATGTGATAAGGCTGGTTGTCCCCTATCTGACACTTACAAGTATGTCAGAAACTCTCTCCAGTTTTGTAATTCTTGTTGTTTAGCATCTTTAGCTAACTTGTCATCTAATTTCTTCATGCCAACTAAGATTTCCTAATTTTATGGGCTTCTGCTCCTCATTTTAAACAATCAGTGATTTGTTACTTTTTCCAGTGGTCTTTTCTCTTATACTCTCAACAGTCATGTTTCTTCACCAACTAGCCTTTCGGTAAATATTTGATTTTAGTACCCGTGTTCATTTTTATTCTTTGGAACCTATGGACCTCGTTTTGATCATCAGAACTGATCTGTCCTTCCTCAGCCAAACTGTCTACTGTGACAGTCTAATCCTCATATCTGTGTAACATAATGGACATGAGGGAAACCTGGTTTGTCACTACTTTCTGCCACTCTTTTAGAATCTGTAAATTTGTAATCCATACTGAGAAGCCTTCAGTAATGTACCTGAACATTCTGGTTCCCATGCAGCACAATTAGTATATTTGCATCTTTATCAATAACCCTTCTCAAGGCTTGCCACTGTTTAAGCCCCTCTCTTTTATAATAAAGCTTATCTCCCTCGTTGAAATTTGTTTTCAATGGCCTTGCACCATGTCATAAAACTCACCCAATTCTATGAGACTTTGACTTTAGTAAAAGCCTTTCTGCATGTGTACAGTACATTCAAATGCTCAAAAAAGTTAAAACTAATTGTTGTCCCTTCTCAAACTAAGATGATAATTTAATACTGACTTATTTGTACCAAAACTAACCAATATGGACTATATCCTTAACCATCTGCGGTAAATTCTTAGCATGGTCAGTCAGTAATTTAGTTTGGCTGATCTGCCAAAATTTTATGAAGCACTTTGTCTATTACTGCATGTATTCTTTCAAACACCCTGATGCTAAAAAGGATTTTGCTTCCTTATTCATAAATATTATCTTCATTATTGCATATATATCTCTAAATTCATCATTAGCAAATGTCCCTGTGCCCCTGCTATTATGTGAAAAATGTTGCCAGTGATCTCAAGCCCAGTCTATTCACTTCTACTTTTAAAAATCCACAATTAATTTCTTATCTTTACTATGTATTATTGTGAACTGACTAAATTCTAGTCGCTAAATCTACAACGTGTAAAATGAAAATATTTTTTCTTTACATTTAACCTTTAAATCTATAGCCACTGCCTTGTTGAAATCCCTCATTGAAGGCTGTCTTCCTATAGACCACCATGAGGTGACCTTTAATATTTCTTACAAATCTCACATCCATCACTTATCTTTTCTATAACCCTATTGTATTCTTCATCCCTTCTTCCTGCATCCTTCAATAACATTCTTAACCTATTAGAAGATGAATGGACAAATTGCCTATGTAGTTCTGAAACAATTAACGCTTTGTCTTCTGAGTTTCTGTTCCCTCGTGTCAACAACATTTCTTTAATTCCTTTAGTGGTAGGTTTTGTTCCTTTAAAGGAATACAAAATTCTCTAAAAGTCACATACTTTACAAATATAATAGCTTTGACACTTTCCATATCCACTTTCATGTGTGTTTTTTTAATACATAACCTACTTAAAAACAATGATTTTTCACAGGATATTATATCTTAGTGATAAAATTATTGACTCTGGCTAAAGAATGACTGCTCCTTTTAAAGGTTATCATCCCCAAATCTGAAACTTGTAGAACAATCAAATTCCTTACCGTTGTTCCAAACTGATATTATCAGGGAGTCTAGGTTACATTTCAGCCAGGCTATTCCTCTGTAAGCATGTATCCAGTGTCTAATATTACACAGTTGAAAGATTGTGCCATGAACACATCATCATGGAGTTATAGAATCATAGTAATGTGCAGCGTCACTGGTTTGAAACTTCTCATGACCAATATAATGCCTTCTCCTTGATTCAAATCACCATCCTATCCTCTGAATGTTCCGTTTTGCACTTAATTTTGTATACTCTACTATTTGAGACAGTTTGTGGTGTAGTGCTATTTTGACTCATACCTGAAACATTAGTTGACTATATCCTAGGCATTTTAGTGTTCATCGTAAGCCCAGATTGTCTTTATTTCTGAAAATTGTCAAAAATCTTTCCGTCTACATTTCTCTGATTCAAATTCTTCTTTTGTACTGTCACCTGCATCAAGATGATCTTGCCACCCAGTTAACATTGCATTCTACATTTTCTGTTGTATGGCTAATTGCTTCTTTTGTACCATGAAAAATATAAAATGAAAAAAAAAATTCTTTATCGTACACCTTTAAATCCTACTGAAAAGGAATGCTTTCCAGGGAATGCTTACTTAATGCTTCTAATATAGATTCTACCAGTGTGTATTTATCTGTAAGCTTAACTTACATCAAAATACTAGATAACTATCTAAACTCAATATTTTGGCACAGTCTAATAATTTAAGTACCAGCACAGATTGGGAAATTTCAGAAGACAGATAAAGTTTAATACAGAAAAATGTGAATTGATGCATTTTGGTGCAAAGAACATGGAGAGACAGTGTAAAACAAAGGGTACTATTCTAAAGGGTGTGCAGAAGCAGAGACACCTGGGTATATACATGCATAAGCCATTAAAAGTGGCAGGTACAGGCAGAGAGAGTTACTAAAAGTGTTTCCAGTATTCTAGATACTTGGAATACAAGGTTATTGCTGAGCCTAAATGTCACTGGTTAGACCTCATTTGGAGTATTGTGTACAATTCTGGGTACTACACTTAGGATGGATGTGATTCCATTGGAGAGAGTGCAGAAGAGGTTTACGGGAATGATTCCAGAGATGGCAGACTTTAATTATGAGGATCATTTGGAGAAGTTGAGACAGTTTTCCTTGTGGATGAGAAAGCTGAGAGGAGATTTGATAGAAATTTTCAAAATTGAGGGTTCTGAACAGAAAAAATAGGGAGAAACTGTCCACACTCATAAAAGGATTGAGAACCAAAGGGCACAATTTTAAAGCATTTTCCAAAAGAAGCAAATGTGAGATCAGAAAAACTGGGCAGGATTTTGGCATTAAGTGAAAATGCTCAGCGAGCCAAAGCAGACATGATGGGTCAAATAGCCAACTTCTGCACTGTGACAATTCTGTGACTTAAAAGAACAAAAGGCAGGTTCTGCACATATGGTTAAAGAGCAGATGCTGAGTCAGGTGAGCGGAAAGTGGGTTTTATAAACAAAATTAAGGATTTTAAAGTTTCATTTTGGTGCTTTGAGGAATTAAGATCAATGGAGGTTAACAGGTGTAGGGCTTAAAGGGAGAGTCAGTCTTTGAGTGGGAAGAATGAGAGCAGAAGACTTTTGGATGATTTAGAGTTTATTTAAGATACAGCCATTGAAAAGACCTTTGAGGGAGTTGCCCATAGGCAAACAGCATTCGGCGGTATTGGGGTCAGCATTAGGGAATATTACAGTTGGACATAGGTAATTGTGGTAATAAAAATGTTATTAGGTTGAAAACATATCCCAGAATGAAACAGGGCACAAAAGTAGGACAGGTTAATTAATATTCTTCATTTGTAATTTTCTTATGATATTATTAAATATCAAATGAAATATCTTGTTACTTCATTGTCCCAAAGGAATTCCGACAGGTAAAGAAGAAGGTAGATAATTGAAATGGTTCTCCTTTGCTCCTGTATTTTACTTTAATTTTCTCCACATTCTGTTCTATCCATTCCATGAGTTTTATCCTGTTATAAAAGTCTTTAACTTACTTTACTCCTGCTGCTTCCACCTTCTATTTAGTAAGTTGGAGATATTATAATTAATTGCATTAAACACTTAACAGATGGCAGACACATCAGGTCTAAGCCCGTTGCTCATCCTTGCAATAACATGATCACACAGGTTAATGAAGTGGACTCAAAGATTCTTGCTCATCCAGTTACTCAGTTCCCCTGCTTTGCCATCCCCTAGCGAGTGCTTGTTATTTTACTTCCGAGTGAACAAGCCACATGAACGGGCAGTCTCCGTATTTTACAGCAAAAAATGAATCATTGCACAGAGCAGCAGAATGCAACCAATTAGTGTCACACTCAACTTCAGTGGTACTTGATTGTGATGCTCAAATATTTAATTGATAGTTCAATGATGACCCCCCACCACCTTTCCCCTTCAATTTTCATCAGAAGAGAGAATATTTATTGGTTTTGTTATTTTCATATATTCTAATTCTGGCCCATGACCAATTAAGTATATATCTTCTGCCACCCACTCGCCCTGAACGCGTGCAGATTTTTTATTTTTACATTCGCTAAAAATAGGGAGAGGTTAGTGACTTATTCTGTTGCTATATCACCTTCAGTGTGATCAAAGTTCCACAACCCTTGGCATAGTCTGCAAATGGCTCCATCCCATCTCTGTAGCTGCCCTTATGTGACATTACTTATACAGAGTCAATTTTCATATGCATGTTAGCAAGGGCTAGCTTTACATCTTGACCACCAACCTTAATTCCGTTACTGGTACCATATTGTGAGACTCAATATGCAACATCAGGTTGTGGACAGGACAGAAAGTTGTGCAACTCAGCATTTGTGTCGCCAGAGACTTTGCGTTCATCCTCTGCTAGAAACCAATGTGCTGTAGAACTCCATGCCATCCATTGTCTGAATACTTACTCAAAGACCAAGAGAACCGCGGATGCTGTAAATCAGAATCGAAAATAGAAATTGCTGGAAAAGCTCAGTTGGTCTGGCAGCATAAGAGGAGAGAAATCAGAGTTAACATTTCAGGTTAAGTGAGTTCTGAGGAAGGGTCACTCAACTTGATATGTTTACTCAAAGACCAGCTTATCTATTACATAGATCTTGTAAACCTTTTAAATCCTCCCATTTCATCATCATACCCCGACTTTGGAAACCTGTCCAGCGTAGTGGGCTTGCCCACAACCTTTACTCTTCCATTGTTATTCGATTGTACATTTACCCCTCCTTCTGCTTTGCCATCAGTGGTAGAAGATTCAGCATAGCTCATTGAGTAAATATACAGACCAGTGTCTCTTTTTAACTTCCTTCCTAAATATTTCTGTTCTGCTACAGCTCTCCTCACAACCATTACCCCTTCTCTTGTTTCCGTCCTCCTCCTCATTTGGCTTGCATCTGATCCCGAACTGCTTTTCAGTTTGGGATTTTTGCTTTGTTAAAAGAACAGTGTAAAAGTAAAGTTGCCATGAACCCTGTATCATTTCATCCCCTTTTTGTTCAGCGGATTGATGCTACTTTTAGTACACCTGTCAGTACTTATTTCAATTATCTGATTCAGAACATCGTGGCAAACATTAGAATTTTCTGAATGACACAGTTCCAACGCTGGACTGTGTAATTGTCTGGAGAGCATCAGTATCCATTTTCTGACCTATTTTCAAGTCCATTTGTCATGTTGCTACATCACAACCAATAACGTAATATTTATCCAGATAGTGGTTAGAGTGTGAAGGAAAGTTGAAGCAAACAGGATAGTTGTACTTACATCAAATCCAGATAAATACATGAGCAAGAAAAAAATGAGATGTGCTATAGAGTTAGATGTAAAAAAGTGGGAAAGTTTGTGTGAAGCATAGACTCAGATGAATGGCCTCCTTTTTAAAAACAAAATGAACTGCAGGAACAAAAGCAAAGTTGCTGGAAAAGTTCAGCAGGTCTGGCAGCATCTGTGAAGGAGAAAACAGAGTTAACGTTTCGGGTCCAGTGACCCTTCCTCAGAACACCTGTTCTGTTCCTGTTCCTCAG